>NC_048299.1:65037201-65213072 GCF_013100865.1 Trachemys scripta elegans
ATCAGGATTAATCACCAGACCAATGTATGCCACTTCTTGACGAACCAGATTAGCCATCAGTTGCAGTCATCCACCAAACTGAGCCAACCATAAAATGACAAACAGAATGGTGGTCAGCTGAATGTTGCTGATAGCTGCCTCTTCAAGGTAATCCATCACCCAAACCATGCCAATATTGATGGTGACAGGTCACAGTTTTGCTAAACTCCCATGGCGATAGGAAAACATGCTTTGTATCTGCCATTGACTCAACCAGAGCTTTTAGTTCCATTATAGAGATTTTCTGTCAATGACACTATTGTCCTATGGATGCCAAGATACTTCATCAGAGCCCACAAACTTGCTGAATGCACTGAGTCACAGGCCTGATGGCAGACTATGAAAGTGCTGTGTGCAGCTTATTAAATCCAGCCAACTTCTCCAAAAATTGTCTCAAAGTAAAGATCTGGTCAGTAATGGAACAACCAGGGTCTAAAGCTATACTTGGTATTCAAGCCTTTGCCATAAAGGATGTCGCTGATTTGAGATATTAACATGGAAGCAAATACTTCTCCTGGGACTGATAATAGCATAATTCTTCTATAGTTGCTACATTTGGCTTTATGGCCCTTTTTGAACAGAGGCAGAATAACAGCCTTCTTCCAGTCATTGGGGATATTAGTATACCAGATGGTTTGGAAGAATCTATTGCAGCCATAAAACAATACTCTCCCCTGTCTTCAGCAACTCGGGTAGTGTTACAAACCACTGGTACCTTCCCAGGCTTCAACTTATGGACTGAAGTCCAGACCTTTTCTTGGTTGAAGGAAGATGGATCTACCAGAATTTCCTGCCCTTTTTCAAATAGAAGAGGGACTGAAGGTGACAGACAATTGAGGAGCATCTTGAAATGATCTTCCCATTGATGCAACTGATCCTGCAGATTATGGCTGCTGCTGCCATCGTGATTCTGTACAGGAAAAGCTTCACCAAAGGCTCTTCCATAAACTAAGTTGTCATGGGATAAGAGGGAAGATTCTTTCATGGATTCAGAACTTGTTAAAAGACAGGGGACAAAGGGTAGGAATAAACGGTACATTTTCAGAATGGAGAGGGGTAACTAGTGATGTTTCCCAAGGGTCAGCCCTAGACCAATCCTATTCAACTTATTCATAAATGATCTGGACAAAGGGGTAGACAGTGACGTGGCAAAATTTGCAGATGATACTAAACTGCTTAAGATAGTTAAGACCAAAGCAGACTGTGAAGAACTTCAAAAAGATCTCACAAAACTAAGTGACTGGGCAACAAAATGGCAAATGAAATTTAATGTGGATAAATGTAAAGTAATGCACATTGGAAAAAATAATCCCAACTATACATACAATCTGATGGGGGGGGCTAATTTAGCTACAACTAATCAGGAAAGAGAGCTTGGAGTCATCGTGGATAGTTCTCTGAAGACGTCCACGCAGTGTGCAGCGGCAGTCAAAAAAGCAAACAGGATGTTAGGAATCATTAAAAAAGGGATAGAGAATAAGAATGAGAGTATCTTATTGCCCTTATATAAATCCATGGTATGCCCACATCTTGACTACTGCGTACAGATGTGGTCTCATCTCAAAAAAGATATACTGGCATTAGAAAAAGTTCAGAAAAGGGCAACTAAAATGATTAGGGGTTTGGAATGGGTCCCATATGAGGAGAGATTTAAGAGGCTAGGACCTTTCAGCTTGGAAAAGAGGAGACTAAGGGGGGATATGATAGAGGTGTATAAAATCATGAGTGGTGTAGAGAAAGTGAATAAGGAAAAGTTATTTACTTGTTCCCAGAATATAAGAACTAGGGGCCACCAAATGAAATTGGGCAGGCTTAAAACAAATAAAAGGAAGTTCTTCTTCACACAGTGCACAATCAACCTGTGGAACTCCTTGCCTGATGAGGTTGTGAAGGCTAGGACTATAACAGGGTTTAAAAGAAAACTAGATCACCTCAATGAATTTAAGTCCATTAATGGCTATTAGCCAGGATGGGTAAGCAATGGTGTCCCTAGCCTCTGTTTGTCAGAGGGTGGAGATGGATGGCAGGAGAGAGATCACTTGATCATTACCTGTTAGGTGTCCCAGAGGGAGTGAACCTGGCATTGGCCACTGTCGGTAGACAGGATGCTGGGCTGGATGGACCTTTGGTCTGACCCAGTATGGCCATTCTTATGCTACCTTCTCTGAAAACACCATGAAGTTCAGTAAAGGGTGTGAAGATCGTTCCTGGCAACAGCCTGTTCTAAACTGGCTGTCTGGATTCCCTTTTTGCATGATGACTTGACAGTGTTCTCAAGTCAAACCCATTCAGCCTTTGCTTTTGTGGTCTACTAGCAGGTCTTTGAAGACTCAAATTGTAGCTTCACTATTTCCTTAGTTCCAACTGCTGTCAGCATCTTCAGGCTGATCCATGGATGACATTTGAAGGGTAGGTCCTAGCACTGAGTTCACAGCAGTCAGCACTGATGACTTGAAACAATGCCATTTCTCATCGGAGTACAGAGGGAGTGAAACATCAGTCCCTACTGTTTCAGTGTGCTTATGCTATTCAGAACAGAAAGCCATCTGATAGCTTGGTTATAATAAGAGCTTTAGATTGAATCAGATTAATTTCAGCCCATTAACTGGCTGTCTTCAAAGTCTCAAAGTGCACTTCTGTCAGCAGAAGCCAGTGTTAACATGGCAAATTACAAAGCTGATATGTAGGCGAAATTTATTGCCCAAATAGCAAACTTTCGAGGAAAAGAGGGTTGGATTTTCAAATATGTCTAGTATAGACCTAACTTTGCTACCATTGAAGTCAACAGGAATTTGACTCCCATTAAAGTTGAACTCGAGTAGGCCAATATTGAATAAATTTGAAAATTCCCTCAAAGCATTAACAAAAGGACACTGATTTCTGTTACATTAGTGTGAATCATCTGGGATTACTCTAAGGTCATTTATTTGCTCCAGACCCACATTGGAGTAAATGAGATCAGAATCTGACCCTAAGAAGTAAGAATGTGCAAAATTAAATTTTGCACATTTGTTAACTTATTCATGTAATTTTTTAATTTTACAAATTCTGTATATCGCTCTATTGTTTTTGGAAAGTGCTTTCCCTAGTTCTGAATACAAAGTGATGTCATCTTCAAAAATTGGAATAGTGAAATTGGTAGCTAAATTAAATCTTCCAGTGAACAGTACAGTGGGTATTGATGTCTCTTTTGGTAGCAAAGTATGTAATATTCAGGCAATGCAAATCTAACACACCTCCAGTATATTGAGAATATGTTTATCTCTTCCATCAACCAAAGTTATTTTCTGCATTAAATCTATATCAGGCGTTTTATTTTGCTTTCCCTTCAAGATGAACCTATTGAAATGCACAGAGATCTCTGAGGCTTGTGTGGCACTGAAACTTCTTATTGCTACATTATGTGTTTTTTCTTTTCCTTGAGCTTTCTGGAGAGATGTCCTTATTCATGTCAGAATGGCCTTCCTTACTTCAAGGATCTGAGAGAGAGGGAGCTCTGAAGTGGGAATCTTATCATTTTGTTAGATTCTCTTCTCCCCCCCCCTCCCCCAAGACAGAATTATCCATTGAATTGGACTACAGTTTATCTAAATATCAAATATCTGGTCTGATGAGAGAAACTTACACTAATTGTGTTCCCCCTTCCACCTCCTCTCTCCCCCCCCCCCCCACAACCTTGGAATTAACAGTGGTAGAGAACAGAGAGGGTATAATGTATTGGCAGCTTTACATTTTAAAAAAGAGAAAAATTCTCAGAAATATAAACTCCTTTTTTTTTGTGTGAAAGATTCATATCTTTGGCTAAAACACCTTTAGTAAACCATTAATGACCATATTGTTTCAGAAGTCAGTTTAAATATAATGTACCAGATTAAAATACAAAAGTATTGTTAATCATAGCTTTTCTTTTCAGTCATGGACTGGTGCATATACCTATGAAGTAATACCTAATGGTTTGAGATACAGAAATGTTTGAATTATCATATCCTGTTATCAACTATTTTCTTCATTCAAGTGTTGTGTAATAAGTTGGCTGAACTGTGATTCTTGAAACAAGTTTATCTGAGGTCAATATGAATAACTAAAAGTTTTTGGGATGGTTATTCTCTCTTTTTTTCACCTGTGACTAGTAGAAAAGAAAATCATAGTTTCAGAGACTAAGGTTATTGACTAGAGTATTATATGTTTCAATAAATGAAAGTTTCAAGTAGGAGAGGATAGTTTAATATTAAAGTAAGAAAATAAGTTGTATATGTACAAAGATCAAAGAAACTTAACAGGATCACTGATAACTCTAGATAATACTTATTCCTGCCTTGAGTACAGGGGACTGCACTAGAAGACCTCTTGAGGTCCCTTCCAGTCCTATGATTCTATGAACTTGGAAGAAAATGTGTGGAGCCTGATTCTCAGTTACTCTAGTCCAGCACTTGGGGCATGAGCAAAGGTGGCACAAAGCCACTTCTGTGTTCCCCATATTATGGGGCTGTTTATGGGTCCTATTGTAAGAGAGTAGCACAAAGGCGGCCCTAAAACTTATGCTCTGATCCCCATGGCCTCCTATGCAAACAATATCCATAGTACTAGGTATTCATGCCATGCTCCTTCCCTAGCCCTCCCTCAACACTCCCCTTACACTTGGGGCTGAATCAGGATGTGTAGTGATTAAATGCATCTCTTTAATCTCTTCTTCTGCTTTTAAATAAATATCAATTTAAAACATGTTTAAATGACTGAACTTGGAGGAAATACTTGCACACTATTCAATAGCCTTTGAATGCCCCCATTTAATTTTAATTGCTTACCCTCTTTGTGAAAGTGATTTTTCACTTGCAATTCAGTTACAGGAACAAATAGTTGAACCATTTACTACCTGATTTTGCACCCACAATCAAGTAGATGCAAGTGCAACTAGTGGAGATGTGAATTATGCCTGTAAAAGGGAGGCCACCCTTCTCAAATTAACTACTTACTACGTGCAAAAGTGAGAGGGATATTATTGGAATCTGAATGAGATGTATTGAAGAGTGAGTTTTATAGATATTGGATGATGATTAGTTAGAGGAATGATTGATTTTGTAGAAGAGTGTGAAGTGGTCAGATGTGTTGTTGTGTACAAAACATGTTTATCCAAATAGCAGAGCAAGGGTGCACTACCTGGTTGTGACCTTGCACTCTATATGATTTTAAGAAAATATGCTAATGAGTTTAAATATAATGTAACTGGAATATGCTTCATGCAAAAGGTCTCTCGTAAGGTATCATTACAAAGCTTATAATCTACTGAGTGTTGTCATCCTATTTGTATAAATGTACCACTCTTGTATCTGAAACTAGAAATATGAAATATAACTCTGAGAGCCTATTGTAATTATGCAAAGTGTGGGCCATTAATGGTGGATTGGAATCTTGATGACTCTCATTAACCAGGACCATTGTCTGCAATTGGCTCTGTTTTACTTGTAAGTCTCCCTGTATACTTGTGCTGGAAAGTGGGTAATGAAGTCTTAAAGTGACATGTGATCATGTCACCTGAACTGGAATCCATCTTTAACCCAGTGCTTTTCCATTGAGAAGGAGGGGGTGGGAACCCAGAGAGGGACAAAGGATTCCCTCCTTATGCAAAAGATATATAAATGGGTGGAACAGAAGAAAGGGGGCGTCCATCATGAGAAATCCCCTAGCCATCACCTGAGCTGGAACAACGGCTGTACCAGGGGAAAGGACTGTGCCCAGACTAGGAAGGCATCCAGTCTGTGAAAGAGACTTATTGAAACATCTCTGAGGGTGAGATTTTATCTGTACTTGGTTGTATTATGCTTAGATTTGCGTGTTTTGTTTTATTTTGCTTGGTAATTCACTTCTGTGTGTCACTAATTGGAACCACTTAAATCCTACTTTCTGTATTTAATAAAATCACTTTTACTTATTAATTAACCCAGAGTATGTATTAATACCTGATTGGGGGGCAAACAGCTGTGCATATCTCTCTATCAGTGTTATAGAGGGCAAACAATTTATGAGTTTACCCTGTATAAGCTTTATACAGGGTAAAACTGATTTATTTGGGGTTTGTACCCCATTGGGAGTTGGACATCTGAGTGTTAAAGACAGGAACACTTCTGTAAATTGCTTTCAGTTTAGCCTACAGCTGTCAGGGCACGTGGTTCAGACCCTGGTCTGGCTCAAACCAGGCAGGGCACTGAGGTCCTAAGCTGCCAGGGCAGGAAAGCACGGGCAGAAGTAGTCTTGGCACATCAGTTGGCAGCCCCTAGAGGGTTTCTGTGATCCAACCCATCAGACTGGTAATAAGCTGTGAATCACTAATCAATTTGTTGAGTGAACAGTGGGCAGTGGCTTGAAATGAATTAAAGAGGAATAACCATGTCAGAAGTCTCTTATGGAATATTGCTAAGTTATAGTCTTCTGTGAAGTCAATTACAAGTTAGTGGCTGATTCGCTGGAGAAGCGATGTCTTTCTTTAGTACAGGAAGGATGGATGGTTTTGTGATTAAAGTAGTGGACTGTGACCTGGGAAACTTGGTCTCATTTCCCAGCTATGTCACAGACTTCCTGTGTGGCCATGAGCAAATTATTTAGTCTTTCTGGGCCTCAGTTCTTCATTTGTAAAAGGGGGATAATAATACTTTGTGCTTCCTCGTCTGTTTGTCATATTCATCTGTTCTCTCTCATCTAAAACGTATGTGAACTCTTTAGGGCATGGACTGTCTTTTTGTTTTGTGTGTGTGTGTGTTTTTGTACAATATCTCATACATTGGAACTAGAACCTCTAAGTGCTACTGTAATTCAAATTAATAATAATCCTTGTCCTCCTTAGGCAACAGGAGAGATTCAAAGGGCAATTGGAGTGTGAGAGAGGGTTGTAGGTTGTGGTGATGTTGGTGACCTGTGGAGACTATTCAGCTGGAAGTAAATTCACATCCAGGTGATTCACTTTCTGGTATTAAGCAAATATCGCAAGCTGATCTTGTGATATTTGCAGCACCTTTTGAAGTGGAATCAAAATGGGCTCCTGATGGCTCTGATTTTGGCTGGAACACACATTCCCAAGAATTAGAACAGATAGCTGAATCACCAACACTTAGGAAATATTCAGAGAGGAAAAATGTTCCAATAAGTTTTAGTTTTTGTCCATTTCTATCATGAACTAGTTGAGCCACTAATTTTTTATTGTGGGTAAACAGAATTGTTGTTGAGGTAAATGGTTTTTCTTACATAAGCAGTAACACAGAGGGATTTTTACTAGGCCTGTGGAGCTGATATTTGAAGCTGTCAGAAATTAGTTTCCTCTTCACCCTAACACTATTCTAACAAAAATCAATTACTTCCCTGCTCCTCCTTGCAATCATCTGCATTTGGTGCATTTTTATAGAGTGAAAAATGATTTGTTTTAATTATGAGAGAAAACACACTTTAGTCTAAACAAGAGAAATTGTTCATGTACACTTCCTCCTCCTAATAGATTCCCCTAGTAATGGTTGCATGGACTATATGCCGTGTTAGCTACTGTTATTAACAGAAAATCAGGTGGATCCTTTCACTTGTGCTTTTGACTCTGAATATTTTGCTAATTTTCTTTTTATTTAATTATCCTAAACCAATGTGGTGAGCATTACATCATCCAAAATGGAAGCAACTACCAAATATGCTTTTTTCCTGGGTAATACATTTAACCAATCACAATCATATACAATTGTGGAAATTAATTTCTTCATGATGAACATCTGGGGGTGGGGAGGAGGAAGAACTACTATATACAACAAAATTGTAGATGTACAGAAAAGGTAAGTTTGCTCAACAACCAGCCCTGCAAGTGGCAGGTGAATAGTAAAATTTTACTAATCTTCCTAGTGAAATAGGTTCATTCCTGCATCATCACTTCACTCCCATTCTGCTTTAAAGCTCATTTTGTCTTTGATTCCTGTTTGGACAGGGTCCTCCCACTGAAAGGAAGAAAGGGGAACGCAAAACAATGTCTCTGTAGGCTACTAAAGTACTGTGTATGACATATACCATATGGTATAGATCTTAATGAGCTGAATTTTAAGATTTGTCTGAAACCATTACAAGTAAAACAACAGTTTGGAGATAATACTGAGGCATTCTTATAGGGATATATTTTTGCTAATAAGGCTGGTGTGATTTTCCATGATTTACTATTTGGAAAACACTTTCAGGGTTACAATTAAAAACATTGAGACATATTTTGGTGCCTTATTGTGTAGGAGCTAACTTCGAGACCTACTAATGATTTCAATAGGACTATAGTAGAACAGAGTGCCACTCAGCGTGAGTAATGCGGACAGAACTTAAGCTATAATTGGTTGCTTTCACTGTAGCTTGAATTATTTCTCTCCCTTACTTGCACAGCAGGTCCCCTCTGCATGCCAGCTTGGAATAGATCTCCATGGAAGGGACAGGGTTTGCTGCTGGAATGGCATTGTCTCACATGTGCCTGAAGAATCTAGGAGGAGCCAGAGCTTGGCTGCTTAGGGGAGGAGTGGATGACCCAGGGCAGGGGAAGGAGATTGACACATCAACCCCAGATTTGTGGAGATGTCCAAAAAAATCATATCTTATCAAGCTGTATCATCTTTTCCACAAAGTCCCCGTCTCCCCCCCACCAGCCCTCATGTGCATTTTCAGGGATTGTGTTGGGGTGCGATGGTGTGATAGGGTGAACTAGCAAGGGTTAACAAGCTATTGTGGGCTCAATCAGCCCCACTTTCAGGTTTGGAGGGGGCAGTTACAAGGAGACGGCCCAGCTCAGTTCCTGCCTGGCTGGAAGGAGGAGCAGATTTCCTATTCTTGCTCCCTGAGAGAGAGGCTGGTAGGCACCAGGACAGGTCAGAGCCTCAGGGAAGATAGGTCTGGCACGGGACTATTATGTGTGCTTTTCTATCAGAGACTGACTGACCTTTTTGGTCTGGGTAAGATTTCCACATGTGGCCCTCTTCAGAGGGGAGTGATAGCTCTCAAAAACAAAACAAAACACTCTGGATTTTTTGCTCCCCACTGGAGTCCACAATGATTTGTCCCAAGCCCAGAAGTGTCCTGGTCAAATGAGGCAGAAAATGGGGGCAGCAAACTAGCCCCTGTAGAAGAGAGAGGCCTGAGTGGCATGGGTCTTCAAACGTACCTAGGCTGAGAACTGGAGCTGATGCTAAAATGGATGATAGAAAACCAGCAGCAGCTTCTGCAACAGATGGTGGGCAAACAGCAGCAGCTGGTTTGGAAGCTAGGTGCTCAGCAACAGGAATCACAGCAACAGCAAGGGATGACTGTCTTGCAAACATTGTCATGGGATATAAAATGTCATGCCGGCTTACCAAGGGTTAATAAGCAGCTATGGGCTCCATCAGCCCCTCCCTACTAAGCCTGCATGTGCTGTCAGGCATGGTAGGGGGTGGTTAAAGGGGGGTCTCAGCTCTGTTGCTGAAGGGCTGGCAAGAAAAGAAGTCCTTCTGTTCCAGCTCCTGGAGATAAGGGCTGGTGGGGATCAGCACCCACTCAGAGACTGTTAGTGGCCACAGCCTCCCTGGGGGAAGGTAGGCCCAGCACAGGATTATTGTATTTGTTTTTCTGCATGGGATTACTGTGTGTGGTTTTTCTACCTGGAGTGGCTTCTGCTCCAAACAAGACTACTGAAGGTCACACCCATCTGAGAGGGATGACTGCCCTTAAGAACACTCTGTGGATTTTTACACCCTACTGGAGTCCACACCATAATTCGTCCTGATCCCAGAAATGCCTTGCTCACAAATGGCCATAGAGAGATCCGGGCACTAGTGCAGCTCCAACACAGCCATGCAATAAGGGGAGAGTGGGACTGCTGCAGCCAGAATCGTGTCAAGTTCAGTAAGTTGGAGCAAGACATGTGATATTCCCATAAGTAGTAGAGAGGGTATAACTGAACATAAAATATAGGATAGGCATTAATTTGGGGATGATGAGAGAGAGAAAAACATAACTTGCTATACTGATTGCATGTAGGTATTGGCACAGACAGGAAATTACCCACCTTTTTAGATGCCTGGAAGTGCATAAACTACTGAACTAGTTCTGCTCAGATCTAATTAAAATATACATAACCATAATTACTCTAATGACAGTATTTTTCTAAATCCAGTTAATGAAAAAAATTCATTCAAAGGCAATTTTTAGTTCAATGGTTGCTAGATTTCCAGCTATTAAAGTTTAACATTATTGTTGAGCAGAGCATGATGATTTCCTTTTTTTCTCCTTTTAATGTTCAAATTATTGCACTAGTTTACATGACACTTCAATTCTTTGTGGTTCATTTATCATGGCTAATTTGTAGCTTCTAGCAACAGTTTTGTGAATGGCACAATGAATACAATAAATACAATAATAGAATGGTTTTCTCTGGGGATTGGCTGTCTGCTGATTGTTACTTTAGCTTGGGAAATGGCCTTAGTGGCAAAAATACGTTGAAGTGAGTTTTCTAAAAGCTTTTTATGTCTATGAACAAGCTGAATCCCTACCTCATCTGTAACAGAGCATGAAGATCCTGATCTGGGTCTAGATTAGAATTGAGAGTAGAGGTAGAGCACCTCAGTGAGGAATTATGCCTCAGATAGGCACAATTTTCCCCGCCCCTTCTTCCAACAGATCTACTTCTGGCCCTTATCAATAGCAGATTGGTTAGTGCATTTTGGGGCAGGGGGAAGAGCCAAATCTCTGGCCCCATTAGTCCCTCACCATCCATCTGCTAAGCATGTGGAGAAGGATATAAAAAGGATGGGCATTCCCATTTTTGGTAGGGGAATTGTGGAACTAGGCCACAGGAGGTCCTAGAGGAAAGCACTAGTCCAAGGGTAGATGCTTAGGCAAAAAAATTTATATTGTTTTTGAGTTACTGATCAAGCCAAACTGGATGAGGTGTGTGATGGCCTTCAAATTGGTGGTATTAGTAGGAAAGGAGGTGAGAGATTTGCCAAGGAGGGGGGTTGCAGCATCTGCTTATACTTTTGCACCCAGACCAGGTCCAGGTACTCTGTGTGGGGGGTTTAGTGGGTTTTCATTTTCCTGTATTCTGTGCATGGATATGCAGTCAGTCACAATCTAGCCTGTATTGTTAGTAAGAAAAAATATAATGGCATTGAATGAGCTCCTTGTTTTCCAACTCTCTGAACATCTGGATCAATCTCAGTTTTAGAGTTAGGTTATTCCAGGGATCGGCAACCTTTGGCACGCGGCCTGTCAAGGAAATCTGCTGGCGGGCCGGGATGGTTTGTTTACCTGCAGCGTCTGCAGGTTCAACCAATCGCAGCTCCCATTGGCCGCGGTTCGCCATTCCAGGCCAATGGGAGCCGTGGGAAGCAGCACGGGCGAAAGGATGTGCCCCAGCATGATTGAATTGATAAAAATTGTCAAATTCATAGCTGTCTTTATATACTTCAGCAAACAAGTGAGATCGTTGCCAATTGCTAGATTCAGCTAAAATCCAGTTTATCGTTGTTACTTTTCTCTCTCCAAGACTTTCCCTTCTTATCTCCTTCCCCCTCCTATCTCACCAAGTTGTTTTTTTCTTCCATTGCTCTTGTTTTCACACGCCTTAGGCATTGTCTAGACTAGTACTTTTGTTGGTCGGGTGTGAAAACACAAACCCCGACCAACATAAGTTTCACTGACAAAAGCACTGGTGTGGACAGTGCTATCTCTGCGGGAATGCTACTGCCGTGCATTGAGGGGAGAGCTCTCCCGTTGGCATAGAGCGGCTATACTGGAGACCTTACAGTGGTGCAGCTGCAGAAATACAGCTGTGCCGCTGTAAGGTCTGTTGTGTAGACATAGCCTTAATTTCAAGATAACACTGGTATGTGGGAAGGTTCATGCTTTCTTAAAGACATTTTTTCTTTGTCTTGTTACTGCAGCCACTCTTACCTTTTTTCGTTTTTTTTTTTTTTTTTTTTTTTTTTTTAAGACCATACATTTCTTCCCACTACATTCTGGTCTTAACTCCTGTTTCTTGTGGTCTTCCTTTACTTGTTGATTAGGGCCTTTTTTACTAGCCACAAACTACAAAGCAAATATATTATTAGCTTAAGTTTGGTTAAGAAAATTTTAATTCTTTAATTTCATAACTATCCTACAATGTATTTTCCTACTCTTGACATAAGTGACATATTTTGCACTTTCTTTCTTATACTACTTGTATGAATGAGTTATTACACTGAGGATAGAAATGTAGCTACTGTATGTATAGTTCCAAAATTATTCTTGTAAGAGATCATGTATGCAGATAAGCAGAAAATGTGCAAAAGTTAATTTAGTCTCATGACAAAATGCAGAAACAAAGCACAGAACTAACAAGTGCAGTCTCATGGAAATTAGCCAAAACCAAAAATAGCACATTCATACTAATCTAGGGATGCTTTGAATTTTGTAATCTCTAAGATCTAGAGAATTCTTGGTGACACATGATAACCCCTTTCCTTACAACAGAGGATGCTAACGATTATAAAACAGCATCTATCTAAAGAAGAATCATTTTTATGCTCTCAATGCATACCTTTTATCACATTAATGCTCAGTCAGCACGATAAAATCCTTTCAGAAACTGTTGTAGTATATGTCAAGGGAAAAATGTTGCTATAAAAATGTATTTCCTACTTTCAGAAAATTGTTTCCAGAAAAAAAAAAATACAACTGATACTTAAAGTGAAAAGACAATTACATAAACTTAAGAAGCAGTTGGGTGGCTATTAAATTAAAACAAACTGAAAACAATGTGAAAATTGTAGCATTAATAGTTTTGTTTTTACATACTTTCATCATTTATTCATTTATCTCTTAACTTCAGTGTTGCAATGGACAGTATTTTGGTCTATTATACAGAGGCTCTTTAACAGCTCTGAGTGATGGAAAATGTACTGGTTGTTAGGGCTAGTTGAGCTGTAGTGTACTGGGTTGCAACTCTCAGTCAGTGGATCTAAATTTGCATAAAGTGTGACTGAATTTGGTCCATAGTTTGAATACAACCCCAAGATTTCCCTGTTTGTTTCTGTGGTTTTGAATTCTTTGAAATAATTTCCTGTTAGTTTGTATGTGGAATGCAACTGCTCTATTGATTTCATAGATCTCTTATCTTTTAGGAGCCTTTTTTGGCAAACCTTACTCCTAAAAATAGCCCCTATGCAGGTGAGCTGTCCCATTGACTGCCAGCAAAAAAAGGGGGTTACAGGATTAGGACCTTTGCTAAATGTTTTCTCATGCAGTGTGATCAAATCTTTTGGTTATTACTGAATTTTATAATGAAATTTCATTCCTTAGATTTTTCCTGTGACCTTTGGGGAAAAAATGGTGACAGAATTTCAACATTAAGGATAGGTTGATTGTTCCTGATCACTTTCCTTTCTAATTGCTTCAGAATTGATTCCTTGAGGACCTGCTCCATGATTTTTTCTAGGGACTGAGGTGAGGCTGACTGGCCTGTAGTTTCCCCGGATCCTCCTCCTTCCCTTTTTTAAAGATGGGCACTACATTAGCCTTTTTCCAGTCATCCAGGACCTCCCCCGATCGCCATGAGTTTTCAAAGATAATGGCCAATGGCTCTGCAATCACATCCGCCAACTCCTTTAGCATCCTCGGATGCAGTGCATCAAGCCCTATGGACTTGTGCTTGTCCAGCTTTTCTAAATAGTCCCGAACCACGTCTTTCTCCACAGAGGGCTGGTCACCTCCTCCCCATACTGTGCTGCCCAGTGCAGTAGTCTGGGAACTGATCTCATTCGTGAAGACAGAGGCAAAAAAAGCATTGAGTACATTAGCTTTTTCCACATCCTCTGTCACTAGGTTACCTCCCCCATTCAGCAAGGGTCCCACACTTCCCCTACCCTGCAGCAGTGCCCATGCAGTGAGTGAGCCTTCATGCTTACAGAAAACAGGCAGACGATTTCACTCCTCATCCCAACATGTACATGATTCTTTACACAATTTTGACATAAAACAGAAAATACTTTTTAAGGTTTTTTCACATCCTGATTTAGTTCTTCTGGTGTTTTCTCTCATTTCAACTTCATTGTGAGTGCACTATGCTCCCAAATATTGCTCCATGGAAGATACCAATTTGAAAGGAAACTATTTGCCATTTGTATGTAATATTACTTTTTTTAGTGGCAGAGTGGTGTATAAAACTCTAACAGAATATTTAAGAATCAAGGGGTTCCCAACTTATTTGAAACCCATAGTTCATTTCTTCTTGCTCCTAGTCATTCTTGTGCTGGTATTTTGAACTGGCTTCAGTGAAATGGAGATGAAGAAAAATATTGCTGCTCTTTACAATTGCTGTTTGGGATGAAACTCTGTTTAACCTAGTAAGTTCCTGTGGTAATTGGAGAGACAAGGTAGGTGAAGTAATATCTATTGGACTAACTTTAGTTGGTGAAAGAGACAAGATTACACAGAGATCTTCTTCAGGTCTGGGAAAGATACTCAGGCCAGGTCTACACTACACCTCTACCGTGATATAACGTGACCTGATATAACATGGATTTGGATATAACGTGGTAAAGCAGNATGATATCTAGGTACGAGTTTTTAAAGAGCTAGACAAAATACATTAATATATTGTATTGAATTATATCATACACCTCTACCCTGATATAACGCGACCCGATATAACACGAATTTGGATATAATGCAGTAAAGCAGTGCTCCAGGGGGGTGGGGCTGCACACTCCGGTGGCTCAAAGCAAGTTCGATATAACGCGGTTTCACCTATAACGCGGTAAGATTTTTTTGGCTCCCGAGGACAGCGCTATGTCGAGGTAGAGGTGTATAAACTTAGGCTATGTCCATGCTACCACTTAGGTTGGTATAACTTATGTCACTCGGGAGTGAATAAGCCACCCCCTGATGGACAGAAGTTATACTGACCTAAGTGCCACCTCCCACTAACATAGCTACCACCGCTCCTTGGGGGTGGATTAAGTCAATGGGAGAGCTCTCTTCCGTCAGCTTAGAGTGGGTACACTAAAGAGCTTACAGTGGTGCAGCTGCATTGGTGCAGCTGCGCCGCTGTAAGCTCTCTAGTGTAGCCATAGCCTTACATCGGTATAACTACATCTCTCAGGTGGATGTGACCCCTAACCAATGCAGTTATACTGACATAACCCCCGCTGTAGACAGCGCAATGTCGATGGCAGAGCTTCTCCTGTTGCCACTGAAGCGCTACAGTGGCACAGCTGCATTGGTGCAGCTGTGCTGTGGCAGCCTTTTAAGTGTAGACCTGCCCTCAGTGTCACAGTTAAATACAAGATGGAGCAGATTGTTTAGCATAAGTAGCTCACACACATTGTAAGAGACAATTCAAGGAGAAGGCTGATTAACACCTCTGCACCTTTTTTAATTTTTGGTCCTATGAGGGAACACTTTTCACAAAGCAATCACTCCATATCTGACATCTCAGCCGTCCTCCTCAAAGGAAACCTACGCAACATCTTCACAAGACAAGCCTGGGAGCTTACATTCATAACTTTGCTAGCCACTAAATATAATGGACTTAATAAAGACACCTGATTTATAACATGTTATAGCAATCTTGAGACTTTTACTGTAAATGATACACACTTAATATTAGCTTATAGCAACTACAATGTGAGCCAGAGTTCTCCAGCATTCTTGAACGTAACCACTTTGGCAAGAGACATGAACCTTTAGGGCCTAATCTTGCATTGGTAATTTTGAGCATGCAACAAAGCCATAAGTGGACTTGGCAAATATCTTCGTTCTTCTTTGCTTTTTCCTTGGGTGCAAAACAACCATAATTTTAAAAATTGTTAAAGAATTGAATACACGTCCTTTTTTCAACTTCCCCATGACCCGCATAGCAAATTAAGCACAAGAAAAATCCCGATGGACCATAGCAGAGTCTGCAGGGGCTCGGAGTGCTGGACAGGTATAACTGAAAGCACCCCTGTAGTCATACCCTACATGTAATTGTAATATTTGTACAAAATATTCCTTGTGAGCTATTTGAAAACTAATAATTGCTGGTCATTTAATATCATGGTGAAATGTATGTAGCAATGCAATATTTAAAGTTATGAGTCCACCTGTATGATGATGTTCGCATGTGCTCAAAATTGCATAACCCTGGCTAGGCGAAAAGTTAAGCAGCTCTATCCTAAACAAAGGCATGTGTTTACCTCAGTTTACATATAAGTAGTAAACAAGATCCATGAGACAGCATGGGGAGGAGGAGATGGCAGACTCAGCAAATTGGCCTTTCAGTAAAGGCAGGTGAGGAGAAAAAGCATGGAGTCTCCTACACCACCAGACTCCATGTTGTCATCTTCACTCTTTGAATAAACTTTACTTTGAAGAGTAATTCTCAGAAGAATCCACTTCATTTCTAACTTTATCTCTTATACTTGAATTCACTGAAAATCTTATCTTCCTTTTTTTTAATGTGTTTTAATTTTTCATCTAAGCTAATCCAGTGCTGTGTTTAAACTGAACTGTTTGGTAACATCAGTTAAAGTAACAAACCATTGAATATTGAGTCTTTATAGGGCAATGAATGCTAATACCTGAACTGCCCAGGAGATGGCAGCACAGTGCAGAACACATGTTTTTGGGAGAATTCAGGACTGGGAGTGTTTTGGGGTCACCCTGCAAGTTCTAACCAAGGCTGGTGGAAGCCAGTGTGTGACTGGTATGTTGTTGACAGGCTGTTGGCGTCAGGGCTGCAGCTATCACAGGCCCTCAGGGTGTGACCTACATGCTGTTAGGGTTGTTTGTGAGCAGCACAGGTTGGGAGCTACAACAGCAAATCATTGTAAGGAGCCCAAGGTTGTGGGGCAGGCAGTGACACAGCCACTCATTGGTCTGGATTGCACCCTGGAATGTGACAACAGGTCTGAGTGCTCAGTCCCTAGGGTAAAGTGTTTCCCTCACAGAACTCACAAGCAGCCACTCTAGCTGATGCCCAGAGCTGGGTTGATTGCCTCTAAACAGGGACATGTTCACACTTCCATTGCTGAAAAGAGAGGTTTTAAGAGTGATTTCAAGAGTGCTGTCAGCAGTTGGGAAATGAACATGTTAAAGTAGTGGAAAGATGGGAGGTTCTACAGGTTTCTGTGGGGAAAAAATGAAGCTAATGTTTGAATCGGTGAGTAGTTATTGGAACATCCTATTTGTGTCTCTGGGTCTGTCAATCTTTCCTTTTTTTAATTGAGAAATCTTGAAGATCACTCTTTAAAAATTAACAAACTTTTATGGGAATTTATCACATAGAATTGTAAAGACCTCTCTGTTCTTCTGACGTTTACTGGTTTGATTACTTTGCCTGTCAGATATTTTGGAGGGCTCTATGTGCAGGGAATCTGGGAGGATGTAATATGCTACCCTTTCTCCTAAAGGATGTTCTGAAAGGTGGTTGAAATTTGACAATTAAGGGTAGGAAAACAGAGACTGACCCTCTGCTTGAACTGAATAAACTGAACATTGCATAACTCAGGAGTCGGCAACCTTCGGCACTCGGCCCATCAGGCTAATCCGCTGGCGGGCTGTGAAACATTTTGTTTATGTTGACCGTCTGCAAGCAAGCCCCCCCAGAAGCTCCTAGTGGCCGCATTTCGCCATTCCCGGCCAATGGGAGCTGCAGGAAGTGGCGCAGGCTGCAGGGACATGCTGGTAGGCACTTCTTGCAGCTCCCATTGGCTGGGAATGGCAAACCGATGATAGGAATTCTGGTGATAGGAATCCTTTGAGCCACTACCAGATCAGACTGTATCCCTAAATATTGGGACAAATTGTATTGCCATTCATCAAAAAGATTGTCTCCATAAGCATATGTATTTTGATCATGTGATTGTTAATGTTGAAAAAGGGTATAGAGTGGTGAAAAGCTAGCCTTCATTGTCAAATCCTTTTTTTTTTTTTTTTTTTTAATTGCATCTGTCTAAAACAGATGGATTTTGAGCTAATTTTGTCAGTATTAATTACTGCTGAATTTAACTGGATAGTTTGTGCTTGAGGCAGATTAGAGATAAATGACACTTAAGGAGTTATCTAGGTAATGAGTTTTTACACAAATTTCAGTTAAATCAGAGATCCAAACTCAAAATGAAACAGTTAGGGATAGCATGTAGATTTGTAACATATTTGGGCTGAGGGCAGGGAGGATTCGCATCCATAAACCAACTCATCTATCTATCTATATCTATATCTATATATAAAATTGTGTAAAACAGACTATACATATATATGTCTTCTGTTTTACACAGATATGGATAATTTTAATCTGTAATATTTGTTTAATTTAAAACAAATTCCTAATATATGGCCAGATTATAATACTCTTACTGTCCTTGAATAGTACCTTACACCATAAGTATACTTGCCAAATAAGAGACCCTAATTTACACTAAGTATTTAAATCCATCTCTTTTTAAAATTTTATTTAATAGTTTCAGAATATTCTGAGTATACAGCTGACGGGTAGTTAAGTGATATAATGAAGTAGTTCTCAACCTTTCCAGACTACTGTACCCCTTTCAGGATTCTGAGTTGTCTTGTGTACCCCTATGTTTCAACTCACTTAAAAACTACTTGCTTACGAAATCTGGCATAAAAATACAAAAGTGTCACAGTACACTATTACTAAAAAATTGCTTATTTTCTCATTTTGTCTGTGTAAAATTTTAGTTTGTACTGACTTTGCTAGTGCTTTTTATGTAGCCTGTTGTAAAACTAGGCAAATATCTAGATTGAGTTGCTGTATCCCCTGGAAGGCCTCTGTATCCCTCCTCCCCCCCTCCCCCCGCAGGGATACACTCATTCCTGGTTGAGAACTACTCATATAATGCACTGATCAAGTACATTTTATTGCTTTATATATTTTATAATTTTTAACAGACATGGAAGAAATTCTGTATTTATCAATATCTTTCTGCCCCCTGAAACTCAGACAGCTCTTCCATGTCTATCATACATATACAAATGCAATTATTTCAGTGCCACCAAACACCATACATTACCACACCGTTCCTCATACTTGCTTCCCCCACGTAAACTGGAACAAGTACGTCAGAGAAGAGAAAGCAGAGCATCCCTGCTGTGTATTGACCTGTCACAACAGCTTTAAAAATGCCGAACACAAGAGAGCCTCACATTTTGCTATATCGCACATTTTGCAATTCTCACAAAAAAAGGAGAGTTTCTTCTCAACTCTGTTAGCAAAGAGTTTTATAGCAGAGTGCTGCAGGGAAGTCTCATATTGCTAAGAATTCATTATTTTTTCCCAAAAGATACTACAATACATTTGCTAGCATATGATGATGTACTATCCTAAATAATTAAAACTATACTACAAAGTAAATAGTCTCTCTTGTGATACATTATGTTTGGTGTTTGTGTGTTCACTTGCTTTCTAAGGTCTTGATATAAAGCCTATTGTTTTGTATCTGGTCTTAAAGTTAAGTACATGCTTTCAATGCTTTGATGGATCAAAACCTAATCTGCTAAATTGTATAATTCACAATAGGTCTCCCAATCATTAGTGCAAATTTGTAAGGTAGTGTTGTAGCAGTTGCACATGTTCTTGTACACAGTATTAAATATATAACTATAAAGACAAGTAGTAATGTAATACACCTCTACCCCAATATAACGCAACACGATATAACACAAATTCGGATATAACATGGTAAAGCAGCTCTCGGGGGGCGGGGCTGCACTCTCCGGCGGATCAAAGCAAGTTCAATATAATGCGGTTTCACCTATAACGCGGTAAGATTTTTTTTTTTTTGGCTCCTGAGGACAGTGTTGTAATGGGGTAGAGGTGTACTTAACCTCTATCACTATCGACTAAAATAGTCAAACCTATAGCTTAAAGTATGTAGAAATCCAGAGTTCATAGCTGGTCAGGTCTGTTACTTGAGTACCTCTGTGTCAATAACTTAGTCTGAAATGGTTGGCATTTAAAAAAAAAAAATGCTATAAGATACCTAGACATCTGAGCTATATTCCTACATTATTGCCCTAAACTGTTAAAAATATTGTTTAGTTTTAGGTATTAAACTTGTCTTTTAGGCCATACTTTAAAAGAACAGATGCCTAAATTGTACATGCAAAACATGCACACATTGGTGCAAACATGTAACTGTGCATGTAAAATATGCTGCTGTTCATGGAAAAGAGCTATTCTCTGAATAATTACCTATTTTCTGAGTGCAATGACTTGTTTGACCTCATGTGCTCATAGGGCTCAATCCTGCCTTCTGTGTGGTGCTGAGTGTCCTTAATTTCTTTTGACTTCAGAATCTGATCAGACTCATAATTTAAAGGTTAAATGTTGTCATCATTGGAGCCAGGGATTTCAAAGGTGCTTAGGGGAGCTACATGCCTTCTCCCTTTCCCACCATTGAACTAACTCATCTTAGGCTCCTTTGAAAATCCTAGCCTTATTTATGTGGGTGACATTCTAGATGGACTATTTTAATAACTTCAAATTTTGTTGATATCCTTGTCTGAAGATATGGGACATTTTTTCCTTTTTAGTTTTTGTAATGAGATCCTTAACTCCCTCTGTATCTCAAATACCCTGAAAGAGGAGTGCATGTTTTCTAGGAGTCTACACTCTGAAACTTGTGAAAGAGGCGTTCTTGTTCCTAATAACCATTTTAAATGGAGCCTGCAGTGAAGTAGTAAGATCTTGGAACCACATCCCACAATCTTTACTCAGTTTTTAATCATATAAAACTCTCATTGACAATAATGGCAGTTTTGTCTGAGTAAACACAATGGGGTTTGTTTTGCAATGGTAGAGTGCTTTCTTCTCATTAGACTCTGTTGTACAATGTGGTATTTAAAGATTTTGCATATAAACAGGTTTTTAAAAATATATTTTTATCAATGATTAAAAAGGTGAATGATTGAATGTATTTGCATTCTAAAAACTACAGCTGCCTCAAAAGTGACACTCTGTTTATACGACAGCTGGGAGCGAATCTCCCAGCCCGAGTACAGAGACTGACCTTAGCAGGGCTTGAGTGAGGGTGCTAAAAATAGCAGTGTGGAATTTGCAGCATCAGCTAGACACCTGCGCTTGGACCCACTTTACCTCCAAGATCCATGCTCGGGTGGCTAGCTCGAGCCTCCACGGGTTCCACATTATGCACATCACTAGTTTTAGCGCACTGGGGTGATCCCCACTAATATAAGCCTGTCTGCTTGGGGGGAAAGGCTCTCTCCCAGCTGCGGTGTAGACCTACCCTAGAGATACAAATATATAGATATATTTTAGGAATGCAGATTCACATTTTTCATTCAGAATTAATTATTCATAGAGGAAAATAATTGAGTTTTTGGTTAAGTCTGTATTTGTATTTAGTGCATGTGAAAGTTGAGTAATGAGAAATAAGGCCTCTCATGGCATTTTTCAGTACATTGATAAGAAATTACATTATAGCTAGTAATTCATCAATGATGAATCAGCAAGTGATTTATAATTTCACATCTTTTTTATATACAACTTTTAGTTTTATGACTAATATCAGTGATTTATTAACATAAATGACTTACTTCTACAGAGCAGAGTATGTAAAGTATTGGGCCAAATTCAAAAGTAGGATAAAACTCAGATTTTGGTTAAAAGGAATGGATCTGACCCATAAGGGAATTGCTATGGCTCTACTGTGGAGAAGGTATACCAAGGGGACTTGGGCTTTCTGAGTTGGGAGAAGACATGATAGGTGCAGGAGTGATCTGGGGGATAGTTGCAGTCTACATCATAGGCCTCCTCAGTCCAATGGGGATGTGGCAATGTGAGATAATCTTGACCCTGTACTAGTAATAGCAATTTATTTTTCCTTCCCCCCTCCACACATTGAAACTGAAGGTAGCTACAGGTCAAGAACTGAGGAGAACATGGTTCTTGAGAGAACTTTTTCCTCCTAGAGAGGGGAGGGAGAGTATGGAGAATCCACCAAAATGTTCCAGCCCTTATTAAGACTTATCCCTATCCCAATCCCAGGTGCTAAGTGTTTCCTGTGAGCTGCTGAACAACTCCAATCTGATTGCTTAGACTCTTGTGAGCCTGGGCTTTAAGGAATAAGAGTTCTGAAGATGTTATCATACTAACACACAGATAACAATTTTTCCAATTATGATATTTTAGTGGGAAATGAAAGTCTTCTGTCCCTGGATAAGATCTGTGTACTTCAGGGGTGGGAAAACTACGGTCCATGGGCTGGATCTGGCCTGCCAGCCGTTCTAATCCTGCTCTCGAGCTCTCTGGGGAGTGGGGTCTGGGGTTTGCCCCACTCTGGCACTCCAACTGGGGATTAGGGTGGCGGGGCGTGCCACACGGCTCCCGGAAGCAGCAGCATGGACCACCTCTGGCTCCTACGCCTAGGGGCAGCCAGGGGGCTCTGCTCTGCACACTGTCCCCGACCCAAGAGCCACCCTCGCAGCTCCTATTGATCGGGTACTATAGCTAATGGGAACTGCAGTGGAGGTACCTGCGGACGGGGCAGAGTGTAGAGCCACCTGGCCGTGCCTCCATGTAGGAGCCGGAGAAGGGACATGCCACTGCTTCCAGGAGCTGCTTGAGGTAAGCACCGCCCAGAGCCAGCACCCCAAAGCCTCTCCCCGCACCCTAACCCCCTGCCCCAGCCCTGATCCCCCTCCTGCCCTCCAAACCACTCAATTCCAGCCCGGAGCACCCTCCAGCACCCCAAACTCCTCATCCCAAGCTCCACGCCAGAGCCCACCCCCCCCAGCTGGAGCCCCTTCCCACACCCTGAATTCCTTATTTCTGGCCCCACCCCGGAGCCCTCACCCCCTCCTGCATCCTAACCCCAATTTTGTGAGCATTCATGGCCCACCATATAATTTCCATTCCCAGATGTGGCCCTCAGGCCAAAAAGTTTGCCAACCCCTGGTGTACTTGCAGACATAGTTATTTTATAAGATAAAATATGACCTGTAAGCTAATCAACAAATGTTTATTAGTTTAGTTTAACCGGACTACTTTTTAACTTTAGTTTTGAATTAATTCAGTATTAATTTGTTAATGAACTTATATCCAAGAGAGGTGTGGTTTGAGCAGAGGAACTTCTGAACTTCACCATAATCCTGGTCTGACACCGCCTCCCTCTGTAGCCTTGTGCAAGTTGTTGTTGCATAATTGTTCTGCCTCTATTTTCCCATCTCTAAGATCGATGATAGTAGCTATTTGCTTACTTAACTCATGATGGGACTGTGAGGATTACAGAGTGTCTGCAAAGCATTTTAAATATGAAGTACGTCGTACATAAATGCTAAGCATTAGTAATAAGGAATAAGGAATTATTCTATTCCCAAATCCATTAACATAGCTATTATTTGAATAATATAGAAGTGAAACAACGTTGTTCACTTTTGGTTAGTGAAGTGTATTAATAATTTTCTGATCGAGATTTGCAATTAAACTGTCAGAAGCCTGAAAGCTACATTTTTTCCACCCTAATAAAACCTAAGATTTTTAATTTAACTCTTATGATTACCTTCAATGGCGCTAGCCATCCCATTTGTAAAATTGTCACTGGGATCCTGATTCAGCAATCATCCTATTCAGCAAAGCACTTGGGCATGTCACTTAAGTCCCAATAACATGAAGTGGACTGAAGCTGGTGTTTAATTGCTTTGCTTTTTATGTTTACTTCTGAAAGACATGTAGGTCAGAATTTTCAAAGCAAATCAGTACCTACAATCAGGGCCCTTTCAAAGGAGCACATCAGATGAGGGCGTGAACACATTTGAAAAATCTAGGTGTGATGTCACAAGTGGAGCTGTTGGGTGCTAAGAACTTCCTGTCAGGAGCATCTCACTCACTATCTAACACTTGCCAAAGAAATGCATGGAGTGGAAAAGCCTTAGTCAGCTGCTTCTTTCTAGCTAGGATGGTATCTACAGGAGTCTCCTTGGATTTAAGGTCCGTTGGCTTTGGATAGACGGTTACCTGTTTTATTAGGGTTGCCAGATCCTCCTCCTAGGAAAGTCTTGCTTCAGAGAATCTGGGCTGACTTATTTAGGGGAAATAAAAATTGGACCTTTATGCCTGGGTGTAAGAGGTTGCAGTCAAAATTTCATTTTATTTTTCCTAATTATGGTGTAGGGTTTTTTAAGAAGTTTCATTGTTTCCAACATGCCCATTGAAGAGAACATGGGTATTGTCAACATAATTAAAATAAAGAAGGTTTTGAGAAGGACTCACTTTCACCTGTATTTTTAATCTCTTTACACACTTGTTTAACTATTACTCACCATTTGTTACCTTGCTGCTTTTTTTCTTCCATATACTTGGTTTTTCTTCCAAGTGGAAATTATTCTATGTTTCTATCGGTAAAAATACAAAATGTATTTTTGAAAAAACTACTCACTAAAGGAAACATACTGAACTATTGTAATGAAAATACAAAAATATTATTTCCACATCTCAATGAATGAAAAAAATGTGTAGGATTGTGCTCTCTCTCGCTCTCATGTGGCCTGTTATATATCTTTTTTGATTTGAGGGAATCCTCCCCTCTTGAGAGCATTCAGTTTTTCCACTTCCTCTGCTGGAGATAGATAGATGATTGGGATAGTTGAAGGACTAGGGCCTTTATTATCCCATTTCTTGCTAGGACACGTGTGTCTACTTAAAGCAAATTTGTATATCCCATGCTGCCAACAGGGCAATGTAGGACACTCCCAAAACATTGGCATGGAAGTTTGATCCCTGAAATATTAATTTTATTTCTTTCAGTCTCTGCTTTGATTGTTTACCCTTTCCTTTATCACTTCCTCCTCTGTCTGCCCTTCCCTAAGCATTAAGTTTAGCCCTTGCCCATTCAAAGTTCAATTGGACTACTCAGAGAGCATAGAGGTAAGCTTGTGTGTAAGCTGTTGCACGACTGGGGGTCTTAATGTCAGCCTTTAACAGTAAAATGCACTTTAAAAGCTCAAAAACCTGTAAAAGTTGCATAAAAAGCAAGTGTTTATCCACAGTATAGCCCCCCACACAAAAAAGTCCCGAAAGGAATAATTGTTTTGCTAAAATGAACTTCCATGGTTCACGTTTGTTTACATACAAAACTTTATACCCGCTGGGGAACCTTAAGTAGCCTCAGAGTATTGCAGCTTAGCAGCAAAGCTGTTCAAATAGAAGTGGGTTCAAAATATTTAACGTGTGCTACCGAAATTTGTACTAGAAGTATAATTAAACGTCAGTAGTTGAGAGCCACCAAATGAAAAATACAGGTTAAATCCTGAGCCCCCTGCCATTTTTAACTGTGCTGGACTCGTGCCCAAGAGCAGCACTTTCCTACTGCCTCACAATTCCCAGTAAGATTTTTCTGTTTAAAATCCTGAATACCATAGAAATCCTGAATACCATTTAACATGTTTGGCATCCATTTTTAATAATAGGGTTGCATGGTAAGCGTGCTGATTTCTGCTATTTCTTATGGAGTTTGGGCGAGGCTTTAGAACAAGTGCCATAAATGTCAGAGCATAAATAATCTATCACTATTCAGCTAATTCATAAATAATACATAAATCGTGATGCAAAAGAGCACACGTCTCAGTAGACTTTCCAATTGTTGACAAACAACCACAACAAAACTTTGTAAATACAGTTCTCAGCTTTGCAATATTTAAAAGCTGGCAAGTAGATAAAACAAATGTTTTTGTGTGATGCATGAAAACAAAATGCACCCTCAGGCATTACCTGCTGTAAATGCATGTCCTCGTTATTACTGTGTTGATCTAACACTGCACAGGATCAGCATATTACTGTACTATTAGTAAATTAACTTAAGGAAGAGGCACATGGAATATGAGTAGCTTCTCATTGTAGGACAACATTTGCAGATGGCATTGCTGGTTAGTGTGTAAATATGTAACATTTTAAATGCATTATGCCAGATGATTCACACAAGATTAGCAAAGTAGCATTTAGAAAGAAATATCGCACTATTTTAATATTGATTGAAAATGTTCTGCCTACTTAGTTCATTTTATTATGCAACAATTATTGATTAATCATATAAGCATTTTCGTTCTCGTGTGGGACTATGGATTTTGATTCCTACTTAATCAATATGTATTTCGATTATTATATATGTATTAAGTTATTTATTCTGAAACATTCTTAATGAAAACAACCTCTTTGCCTATATTCCGTTTATAGTACTACTACATTCTGCTTATTCCTGCTGCTGCATAATCGTGGATAATTGCAAAATGCTGTTCCTTTGAATATAGGATAATAATTTCAAAGAACATATTTTCATGTTCACATTTGTAACTAAAAGTTTTATAAAGGCTAACAAGGAGCAAAGATGAAAATGTGTATAACAAATGCGGAAAATATTATAAATTCAGAAAATGGATCAAAGTCTACCAAATCATATTATAGGATTTAGGACAAAATGATGTATTACAGAAATATTTAGGGAAAATATACAGATAATGGCTGGGCAGGTACACAGACAACGGGATGAAAATAAAATAGAAACCGAAAGGTAGCATAACCTGCAATGAGGGGGGAAAAAAATCTATTGCTATGGGATTATTTGGGTTTATCTCCTGATATTGCATTGGTCGCTGCATGCAAGGATCGCTTCAAAACTTGTCCAAATATCCCTTGGTCCCCAATGCCCCACTCCCCATGCCCATGTACACACCCTTATAATTCTTAATATGTGAACTGGGTTAAAGAAAGGTCATAAGAATGGTGGGTGGGACTGCATTTCAGAAACGCATGATCAGAGTTTAACCAGCATCTAACACATTATCTGGGATGACACTTAAAATGAATAAACCAACAGGAATTATCACATCTGCCAACACAAAATGGACCCCCATCCACATGGCATTTTGTTTCCTAAAATTAGGATAGTCATTCTAATTGGAATAACATAATCTAAAGGACTTTTATGATTCTGCTGGTTTAACCAGCGTCCCAACTGATTGTATGAGAACTGTTGCACAACCCTGTATTGTAATTTCCCAAATCATTACATATTACGTAGTAGACTCTCTTAGCTCTGTTAACTGACATTGAAAAAAATTGTTTCCACAAGAGAGCAAGAAATGTTGAATCATCTTGTAGCACACATATAATTAAGCAGGCATATGACATGCCTTTTATTCTGTCAACTGTGATATGCCACCAAATTATGCCATGTCTAATTTATAGCATGCCACTGCTGAAAACCAGGGCTGTAACATACCTTTCACTTCAATTACATGCATGCCTCAAAATATTACATTTGGGCAAGTCTCTTTCATTTTCACACATGGTGTTCATAAAGTACTGGGAAAGAAAGCTATATCAATTTTAGATGATCCCTGCATTCTGAAATGTAACAATATGATCCCAAACTATTTTTCATATATATATATATTTAGAACTATATTCCTGTGAAGTAGTAATTCTTACTGTTTGAGATCCTAGATTAGACATACTAAGGTGCTTTGATGCCATGTTGATAGGAGCCTCCATCCGTCCTATTTTTAAAGCAAATAGGTACAGTTACCCTCATTTTAAATAGTATGAATCACATGGTAACAAGACTGTAGATGTCACAATTTTATATAATTCAAGCATATTAGTGTTGCTATAGCTATTGCACTTTGATATTTGTAGTTGATTGGAGACCCTCTAGCTAAAGAATCAGTCCCTAGAAATCCCAAGTTTACATGCATTTTCACTACCATTCTTGCACAGAGCAGTTTTAAACACTTTTATTCTCAAAACAACAGTTATTCCCTATATTCAGATACAGCTGAGCAGCAGGGGAGGCTCTTGGGCACCATGGGGGAGAGAGACAAGGTCTCAAGAGGTATATGGGGACTATGCACAACTGTGGAGGGACAGGTAAGAAAGGGGACTGTACAGGAGTGCAATGGAAAAAATTTTTGACACTACTGACTGGGCTCCTTAATAGTAGGTAGCCCCACCCTACAGGAAGGAAAGGAAGATGTAATGGGGCATCAGGGATGGGGACAAAGAGACTGAGTGAGGTTTGGGAGTAGGTCATGTGAGCAAAGATGTCTGGGCACCTTAATGGGTTCCCCCAAGCCCTGGTTTATCAATATAAATTAGAAGTTATGAAGTATAGAAAATTGCTAAGGGAAGCAAAAGACATCATGGAAAATATCCATGGTTGGTAGGGCTAAGGACAATAAGAAGGAGCTTAAGTATATTAGGAACAAAAGAAATTCTAGCACTGATATAGAACAGTTAGTAAATGGATATGGTAAAAAACCAGCAGGTATCGTTAACTTGTGCCCAAGGGTCCTAAAAGAATTGGCTAAGGCATTCTCTGCCCCCTTTGATGTTGATTTTTAATAAAAGTTGGAATATTGGGGCAATTCCAGAAGAGTTCAAGAGTTCTAATGGTGTGCCAATATTCAAAAAAGGCAAGTGGGCTGACTTGGGTAATTTATAGATTGATTAGGCTGATATCAGTCCTAAGCAAATTAATGGAGAAGCTGTTATGGTCTTCCATTGAGAGAGAATTAACAGATAGGAATATAATGAGAACAAATCAGCATTGTTTTATGGAAAATAGATCTTGTCAGATAAACCTGATTTCATTTTTTGCTGGGATTACACGTTTAGTTAACAAGTAAATTACATTTACACAGTTACCTTTTGACTTTTGTAAAGGGTTTGACTTAGTATAACATACCATATTGATTTTTTTTTTTAAAAACTAGTATTCTACAGTATCAATGGAATACACATTAAATGGATTAAGATCTCAAAAAGTAGTTATCAAGGGAGAATTGTCTCAAATTGTTTCTAGTGGGATTCCAAAGATATGAGTACTAGTCCCAACTCTATTTAACATTTTTATTTTTGATCTGCAAGTAAATATAAAATCACTGCTGATAACATTTGCAGAGATTGGTGAAGTGGTAAATAATGACAGGACAGTCAGAGTGATCTTGATCACTTGGTAAACTGGGGCTGTTCAAACAATGTGTTTTATAAAGTCAAATGCAGAATCATACATATAGGGGAAAAAATAATTCAGGCCATTCCTACAGACTGGGGAAAAGTATCTTGGAAAGTGACTCAGAAAAAGGATTTAGGGATCAAAGTGGACCAGCATCTCAATGTGAGCTCCCACTGTGATGCCACAGCAAAAAGGGATAATATGATCCTTAGATATATAAATGGAGTAGTAAGAAAGAATAGGGAGGTGATTTTATACCTGCATATGGCTCTGATGAGACCAATACTGGTATACTGTGAACCGTTCAGGAGTCTGCATTTTTTAAAAAAGATGAAAAATTGGAAAGGGTGAAGGAAAAAAAGCAAAAAAAAAATTGTCATCTGGAGAAAATGTATTACAGTGAGAAGGCATATCTACAGGGGTACACTTAAGGTTAGTCGACTCAAGGTGTGAAGTAAATGTATGTAAGTTAAAGCATGAGAACCCTCTGTGTACATGTTTTCAATCAGGAGTAAAGTGGTAGTTTGCTGTAACTTTGTTATAGCAAACTAAGGCTACTTTACTCCACAATAAGAGGTTTGGGGATGGGGTTAATATACTTTACTTACACCCTTTCACTTCACACCTGCTGTTGATTTGCCTTCGCTTTCCTGACTGTTCCTGCAGAGATGTGGCCAGAGACTTAGAACTCAATTTGTTTAGCTTATCAAGAAGAAGAGGTAACAGATTACAGAGCAGAAGGACATTCATGGGGAGAAATTAAGGGGTACTGAAAGCCTCTTTATTCAAGTGAGAATGGTGTAACAAGAATCAATGACTGAAAACCATCAATGAGATCAGTTGGACCCCAAATCTTCCACAAAAGTAGTGGTACAATTTTAAGTTCCCAAATTCATATGAGGTTCTTGTATACAAAAGCATTCTTATGCAGCAGATTGATTGCTATGAGTATTGCAGTTATCAGTATTGTATCATGTGAAGTCATGATGTTTGTAATTCAAAATCCTTCAATGCAACCAGATTCATCCAACAGACTTGCTTGTCTCCTCTGGAACAGACTACAGGCAGCACCATGCTCTTAGGATACTTGCTTTAATTTTTCATTTTCCCCAACATCACTCTACTTTTACCCACCAACAGCCTAGCTAGTTTGCATACCTGTCAATCTGACAGCCCAAATGTGAGACACAATGAGTAATACCCCAAAAAAGGTGCAGGGTGTAAGGGAAAAAAAAATTCTTACAGAAATGTAAAATGTGGGATTCATTCTATTGGTGCAAATAAAGTGTGTTCCCCGTGCGCGCGCACACACACCCTGTAATATTAGTTTCATTATTCTTTTTCTGAGGTAAATAATTTTCAGCAATAAAAGTGAGTGGACATCAAATTTGGGTGGAATGTGAATAACTTTGGGACTAAAATGAATAACTTTTTTCTAAATGTGGTGCACGTGAGAGAGATGCTAACATATTGTAATGGGGTTCTTCTCCAATGTTACTAGCTAACTCTTTCACCACATCAGAGAGACTATTGAGAATATTGTTTTGTCTCATGTACTTGCACTCTAGATATAGATTGAATTTAAGTGAATCCAAATTAGTGTTGTAAATGGAGGGGAGGAACTTGAACCTATTGTGCTGTACTTCTTTTTGGCAAAATTGCACCCCTTTCACCAAATTGCACCCCTTTCTAGAGCTCTAGCTTCTGAAACATAATAAACATTTGCCTGGAGTCAAACACTCTGAAGCATGGAAGAATTTTGAAGAACATATGTTAAGCTTTTCAGGCTGCCATGAAGGGATGCAACTCTAATTTTAGGAAAAACATGCATGACTCTGATAGAACTTTGTTCAGGAAGCCACGAATCAAATATTTATCATTTATTGAAGATACTGCCATTTAAAAAATATATTGAGACATAATATTTTAAAATAAAGTAATTTGCTACAAAGATTTTAAACAAAAAACCAACCTTTGGTAAAATGCACATAATCTTATTACTTTGATAGTGACAAGCTGTTGAAATATTCACTGGAATACAAATCTTGTATTGATGACAACTCTCACTCAAAAAGTCACAGTTAGCTAATTTAAGAAGCGATTCTGTTCCTGAAAAGTTTGAATATTAAAGCTTCTTGTGACTCTTATTAGCAGGTTATCTGTCTGAATGGTTCTTGGATTACCAAATATCACCTACGTTGTCATCAGCGCACGTCTCCTCCTTGGTCTGCATGCGTTCCTCTGTGTGTCACTCTGACTGCAGCCCTCATGACATACCATCTGGGATAGAACCTGATCTGTTTGGTCTGTGCCTTTTTTGATTGAGACCTCTGAGTCCATACACACTTTATCCTTCACTACCTCTCCTTAAATATTTGAAGGGTTTTACATATTTTTGGGCTGCATGCATGATATCCATGCAGCAGTCCACAACACATACAGTTGTGTTTAAAGCATGATTTATTAAGAAAGAGAATCATAAAAACAAAACAAATGGTTTTGTATATCAGACCTCATCTGAATGCCTTGCAAAGAAAAATGGGGTAGCGTGACCTGAGTTTACTTTCCACGTAGGCAGGAATTTTCTTTGTTTTTAAATGTAACTAAAGTCACTTTCTGACCATTTTTGTCAGATCTTTCTTCCCTGTCCTCTGTATCTCAAGAGCTGTTGTTAAAGTTCCTGGTCAGTGTTTTGGTTCCTTTGATAAGTATACCTTCACATCATCCCAGACATGCCCTCCCTCCATATCCCATATAGAACAACATATAGTTATTCTGGTTTATTATCATACCAAGCATCGTTCACTCATTCCTCTGTGGGTAGATCCAAAATAGGCTTTTGTGCACATTTTGGATCATCAGGAAAGGAAGAATAAAGTATTTAGGAATGCTAATTACCTTTCAAATCGTTAATTTCCTCCTCATAGCCCTAATACGGGAAAGCATGTCAGCTCATGCGTGACCTGAAGCATGTACTGAAGTGTCATCTTCAAGAATTCTCCCCTCCACTAGGTGGGGGGGGAGGGGGAGAGGAGAGAATTCTAGGGAACAATGGGATTTCAGCAATACTTATGTGCTCTTTTGAATAGGTATGCTTTTCCAACTTGTGGCCCAAGCTTCTGGACTGCCATGTGAGAGCCATTCCATTCAACTTTCTCTTCAGAAATGTAGCCTATAGACCTTCATAACACATTCTCAACATAATTCTTCATATAGATCTCTTATTGACAGGTATCCAAGCCTTTGTCACATCAAAATTAAAATGAGTTCACAGTAAGATGATTGTTAGAATTCTTTCTACTTTAAACAGTTCCGTTTAATCAACTAAAATTAGGCTTACTTGTGTTATTCCATACATTTGGAATTGCCCAGTGTGAAAATGTGGGCACAAGTTAGCCCGATTGCACAACTGGCAGTGTATTCTACTCTGATGTAGCCACAGCTCTGGATTTTGTGTACTGTAAATGTGTACTGTATTTTACCTGTAGTCTTGTGCTCTAAAGGCAAAATAACACTACTGCAGTTATGGTACTTTTAGACTAAAATGTCTGCACTCCAGATATTAGCAAATGAAACCTTGCAAAATGAAATTGCTTTCCTTGCAATTTTCCCATTAATATTTTTTCCTATGTGGACTAGATAGATTCCAATTAATCTCAGTGTGGGAGAAAAAGGGTGAATCTCTCTATCTGGCCTAGAAGGAGTTGGAAGGTAAGGTGGAGGGAAGAGATTTCTGTATGAATCCTATGGGCTGTTTGGTGGATGCAGTGGGTTTCTGAAGTACTTTAACAATCATTTTGATTTGATGTGGTAGGAGGAGAGGTGGGGTCTGAATAGGTTTTACCCAAACTAGTTTTGTTTCTGAGAACAGTTTAGACTTAATGGCCCAGCTGTGACAGATGGGACCTGACTTTGTGGTTCATTGATCCTGGGGCTCTCTATGCATCCGGCTGGTTCCTAGCATAAAGCAGAACAATGTGAAGACTTCTCTATATCATGCCAGTTGCCATTTGCCCCATGGTGCTGTTTCAGCAGTTGGGTTTTGGCAGGATATAGGGCCAAATACAACAAAACCTTTTTTCTCAGTCTTTCTCCTGTAGTAACTGCAGTGGAAGATGGTGCATGAGCCACTGACATGGCTGCACCACCTGAAAATTTCCTTATACTGGGTGTATTCTCAATTGGCTGGGTAAGCCATTTTCACATAACTTGACATTGCTGGGGAAGTGTAAAGGTGTCTTATGCACAAGAGAATCTGTTCTGATGACTCTTTAGTACCGAAGAAAAGTGAAACAATGGGAGGTGACAATTAATACTTCCATAAGAACACAAGCAAAGAAATCATCTACCTTACGGATTAGGTGACCAATATGTGATTGGTGTACACAAATACAGACAGCGTTTTGTTTGTTTGTTTGTTTTTTAAGAAATAACTTCTCTCTTCAGCAAGAGATCTCCAGAAAAGGAAAAATAAGTTCTAACGGTTTTGATTGGGCGAGGCTGGATGGCTTTTGGCATCAGCATTGACAAGAATTACTTAAAGGTTTATCTGTTGGCTATGGAGTGCATTAACAATCTTATATTCATAAATCCATGAGTGAATTTTGGTGAGTATGTACAGTTAGTCATTAGAAACCTGTCCTAAGTTAGATTATTTTCATGACTACTGTAATACCATACAAAGAAGCATAACAGTAAGATATGCACTCATTAAAGTTAGTCTTGTTCAAAAAAGAAAATTTGTAAATGTTTTTAAAAAGTGAGATATAAAAGGTAATTTCATACTTTCGTCTTGAGCTCCCATGTACTTGAAATTTTGGGGGAAGGTTCTCATCTTAGTTTTACTAGCACAAATTCTGAATGACTCATTGACTTGTAAACATCACTGTTTAGTGGAATTACTCAGGTTTTATATTCGCATAACTGATACCAAAATCTGTTGTGGTTTTTGAAGTGTTCCCTCCTTACAACATGGATATACAAGTATGAATCTAATGAGGAATTTGCCATCGTAGTTTGAAATAGACAGGTTTTCACGGCATGGTCCACATCCCAGGATTGTCTGGATTATATCTTCTCTCAGCGGTAATGGATAACATCTCCATGGCAACTACAGCAATTACTGTAAGGAAAAGTAGTGTTAAGAATGCATTAATGCACACTTTCTTAACTATTTTAATGCAGTTTAGCAGGTGGAAACAAGTAGGAAGAGTCTACTATCTGATTAGCTAGCTCTCTGTGGTAACCTGTAAATTTTCTGAGGACCGCTGGCGGCTGAGACATCATAGCTATTGGACTCAGTACAGGGGTAACTAGGTGGAATGGTCTGTAATATAGAGGAAGGAGGTCAAACTAGATCATCTAATAGTCCATTCTGGCCTTAAACTCTATGAAACTATGAATACTCTGGGAACCACTGATAAACAAAAGCTCACATCTGGGTGAGTGTGTTTTCTGTGTACATTTTAAAAAAATGGTATGTGTGTGTACAAAGGTATATTTAGAAAGGTGTATGTACAGTTATGAACCTGTATATTATGCAGCTAGTCTTAGATTGTTGTGTATATATTTTTTTTCTGCAAATCTTATACAAAATTTACCTCTGGTGGTAAATTTTGAATGCAGGTTATAAGGCAGGGGTCGGCAACATTTGGCACGCGGCTCGCCAGGGTAAGCACCCTGGCGGGCCGGGCCAGTTTATTTACCTGCTGACGCGGCAGGTTCGGCTGATCGCAGTCCCCACTGGCCGCGGTTCGCCGTCCCGGGCCAATGGGAGCAGCAGGAAGCCGTGGCCAGCACATCCCTCGCCCGCGCCGCTTCTCGCCGCCCCCATTCGCTGTCCCGGGCCAACCACGGCCAGTGGGGGCCGCGATCGGCCAAACCTGCCGCGTCAGCAGGTAAATAAACTGGCCCGGCCCGCTAGGGTGCTTACCCTGGCGAGCCGCGTGCCAAACGTTGCCGACCCCTGTTCTAAGGGCTAAGATTATTAATGATATAACCTAGTTTCAATTCAAACTAATGATAAATTAGCAGAATTGTATGAGTACTGAAGACTAACGGAGACAAAGGTACTTTTCTTTACCTAAAATGTTAACATAATTGCTATGGATCTCTATTTTGGAACACATGGAATTCAGTACAAGCAGTTCTCTTCCTTTGTATGGCAGGTTATGATATATAAAACATACAGCATAATACTGTAATCACTTAAAGAAAACTGGTACTTAATATAGGAAACACCATTCTGTTCCCTATGGATTTCATTTTTCAAAGAATGAAGCAGGATTTATTGTAGTGTATTTAATTACTATCTTTTCCCTGCTACGTGTTCTAGACTGTGTCAGACACTAGATGCTATAGTAATTAATTACTTCAGTATTCAGGCTAGTTATTAAAAGCTTTCTCATGAACTTTCCTTGGCAATGTACACAGACAGGAGCTATCTCAGAATGCAGCCAGTTGCCGGTTAGCTGAGTTCAACAATACACTTTAGCCAATAAAGAGACACTTCATTCTCTTGAATTACTGTAAGAACAACACAGATGATTATAGCTGAGTGAACAACTTATGGCAAATAATTTAACAAATTTAGCTCTTTTTCTGCATATGAAATGTTCACGATGAGATTATGATTTCCTTGAATGTATTTTTTGTTTTTTTTTAATTTTACCAGATACAAAAATATTAATTTTTCCTTTGATTTTTCCTCTATGGATTGATAACTAATAGTTTGCTATGAGTATTTCATACTCAATGTTAGGTCCCAGTCCTGCCATTGTTTATATACATGACTAGCTTTAGGCACGTAAGTAGTCCCCTAGACTTCAGTGGAACTACTCATGTGTTTAAAGTTAAATGCATGTGTAAGCATTGGCAGGACTGGGACATAGCTAAAATGTTGACCAATCCTAATGTGGAAACACTTATCTGAGAAACTGCTCATCACTGAGAGTAAGGGATTAACTATCTGGTCCACAGTAATTTATGTGCATGGCATTAGCCATGAAGACTGCAATGAGTTTCTTATCTAACTTTAATGGCATCTGTACGATTCTTTTAGAAAAGGGTTTTGGGAAGCCTGACCCCTTCTATGTCAAGAAGTGCTCCATCCCATACATAATTCCATATCCTTTCCAAAGTTGTTTTACTTAAGCATTCATCTGAATAAAACTGAGTTACAAAAGGAGTAGGAGCATGGTCAAAAGAATTTTTGGGTCAGATCCTGCCACCCATATACTCTCATTCAGTAGTACCTTAAACCATGAATACTTGCATTAATTTCATTAGGACTCCAAGCAGAGCAAGCCAAATGCTGGCTATGCTAGGAGATCAATGATCTGTTCGGAGCTCTGACTCCCATCTCAGGCTCCTGTATTGTGGGCAGAAACATGAGGGAAGGAAAGCAATTGTTGGTGGGATGCTGCTATTTCTCCAGTGCAGATAGACTGGTAGTGGGCCAGCAGTAGCAGAGAGTGGGTAGAGCCTTGACTCCACCTCTCTCTCTCCAATATGTCAGCCCTTGCATCCTAGTAAGCACAGCCTGGGACATAAGATGTATCAGGAGAAGGGCTGCCATAGCTTACTTTCCCACCACAACCCCACCCCATGGAGAAAGGGGAAAGCAGGAATCAGATTTTGTGTCTGAGTTGTAACTCATTCCACATACTGCCTGGGGACAGCACAGCTACTGCTGAATCTTACTCAGGGTGGATTGATTCCTAATGTGAATAAGGGTGGCAGAATATGGGCCACTTGTTTTTAAATTTGAACAAATGATTAAGGAAAACTTGTTGGGTTTTCATCACTTACAACACAGGGTATGTCTATACTTACCTCCGGGTTCGGCGGTAAGCAATCGATCTTCTGAGATCGATTTATCGCGTCTTGTCTAGACGCGATAAATCGATCCTGGAAGTGCTTGCCATCGACACCGGTACTCCTGCTCTGCGAGAGGAGTACGCGGAGTCAACGGGGGAGCCTGCCTGCGGTGTGTGGACCCACGGTAAGTACCTTGTAGTTCGAACTAAGATACTTTGACTTCAGCTACGTTATTCATGTAGCTGAAGTTGTGTATCTTAGTTCAAACTGGGGGGTTAGTGTGGACCAGCCCACAGAAAACGTCAAATGCAATTATTACCACATTATTATTATTTTGCATATTTCAGTGAAAATAAAATAATCATACTAATTATCTGTCAAGGTCTATGTAGAACAATAATAAAGTAGATGAAATACAGTATTGATTTTCTCACTTAAGCCATTTGGAAGTGATAGATTAGCTAGTTATGATCCTAGGATTGATGTGTTGGAAAAAACACAGCTCTGACGTTAGCATTACTTTGTTTCATTTGATAGTTGTGACTGGTAGGAAGATAGGTATAATATTTCTTCATACCTCCATTGGTCTTGAATAGAAATGAGCATAATCTGTAAACCATCATTGTTATCTGTAATATTAGAGGCAGCTATTAAAGAAGCTGGATTTCTCAGAAGGTGATATTCACAGCATATTTCAAGTATATTTCTTTATCTGAAGTTTCTTTTTATAGAGGCTGCAAAAATGTGAAATTAATGACTCCATGAGGAACAGCTTCTTTTTAGAAAGATAAGCGCAAATAAGTGGAGGAATAACTAAGTTTTCTTTTAACCAGCATGAACAAGATAGGCCAGCAGTGGAGAATATGAATATCGGAAATTACTAGAGCAGCCAAACCATGACTCCATCCAGTCTTCACATTATTAAACAAAATTCAGCATTCAATGATAATTAAAAGACAAAGGCAAGATAAAATGAAAATAGTTAAGACCAGACATTATTAGAAATTAAATTGATGTATGAAAGCAAAGCCAGTAATCATATGACATTTTCAATTTAGAAAAGCTCATTCTTTACAGAATTACTCCACATATTGTTAAACATCCATATTTTCCCATAATAAGTATAGTTCATTGTAGTTCTTTTATAGGCTACCCTGATTCATCTTCCTCTGCTTTTACTCCACTCCACCCCCTTTTAAAAAATGGATAGTATGTTTTTCAGAATTATACATATTCTGATTTAGAATGAAATTCCGATTCACCCAGCTATTCTGCCTGTCCTGGAATTGCTTCAAATTGAGATTTTTGGATAGAGTGACTTAAGGTTATGTTGTTGTCTCCTAAAGAATGCTGGGAATAAAAGAAATTGCCATGTATACAAAAATGGTATAAATTAAGTAGATAATACCTACTGAGATAACTAAAGAAAACAGAAATCCGTGGGCTTTTGATTCACCTTTTGTGGCTTTACACTGGTATAACTTCAATGGAGGTCTGATTTAGAAAAGGATGAGATAAGAATCAGGCCCCATAACTTTGAACTTTCACTTAATCACAATTCAAAAGCCCAAACCTGCAAACTTTTACTAATAATCCAGTCTGCTCATATGAGTAAGAGTTTGCAGGGTTAGACTGCAAATGAAATGACTAAACTGGTAATCTCAATAAAATATCTTTCTAGATATTCTGAGATTTCTGGATTTGTTTTCTGAATTTGATGTACAATATCAGTTAAAATTTCAGGTATAATGAATCTGAGCATTGGGCGAGATCCTCAGCAGATATAAATTTATATAATACCAATGGAGTTATGCCAGTTGACACTAGCAGAGGATCTGGCCCATTAAGTTTCTACTTGATTTCCAGGAAGAGCTTTGGAAGCAGTCATTTATTTGTAACTGTTTCTCCTCAGATAAGTTAAGCCCATCGTTCATGCATTTTGTTCTATATTCAATAAATGAGTAGTAGTTTGAAAGGGGTTGGTGTTTTGTGGGAAATGGCATTTATTGGAGATTGACCTGGAGAAGTAGAGGTGAGTAAGCATGGTGCCTGGGAAAGGAAAGATAACCTTGTAAATAAGTAGCTGTAGCAGGCAGTTGTGTAGGCAGGGGGGGACCAAAAGTAGTGGCATATTGAGACTAAACTAGGACACTGAGGTTTAGGAACTATAAACAGTCATTGGAGTAATTGAGAAAAACTCTAGTAGAATCAAACCCTTTTAAAATTTTCCAGTGTTCGGTAAATCTACTGGTATTGCCTTTTTGATAAGGAAAGTAAAAACCTCTCATTTTGGAAGCAATTATCCCTGTGAGAAGCATCCAAGAATAAACTAGGAATATTCCTGTAAATAAGTGATACTCTATAATCGCAGGTTGAGGATCTTCAAGGCACTGCATTCAATTTTTGTGGAGACTACATCTGAGGCACAAGTTTAGTCTCCGGCAGTGAGTGCTGATCACAAGAACACTCCTTATACTGCGTGAAGCGCAATATTGCTCAAGGAGCACTGAAAAAATGGACTGGACTTTCAACATCCTTTCCAGTCCCACCAAGCAGTCAGAACTAAGGAGAAAGAGGAAAACCAATTGATATTTCTTCCCAGTGGCCAGGAAGGAGAGAGAAAACAGTCAATATTCTATATCAGCAACCAAGAAGGGAGAGGAGAGAAAGGAGGTATTGTGTTTAAATGGAGATGATTAGTGCCAATAAACAATCATGTAAAATTGACATGCTTGGGGACGTCAGCATAATAACATTACATCAATTTATAATAGCATTGTGTTTTGGATGACTGCAATCTCCTGTTCCAAATGCTGCAGTAGAATTTCAGGACAATAGCATGCAAGTTATTGGCTCTCCAGAGACTGTTAGCTGACTAAATGGCTTATCAGCCACACAAAGTTCAGGATCATTGGACTGGTATGTAGTCTCTCTTTAGTACAAAAGTTTCTGTATTGTGGGGATTGTCTGCTTTTGCAGCACTTAATTTTATATAATGATTGCTGTGTATAACTAGGGGACAGAGGAAATAAACAGGATACCATCAATGAAGAACTTGCCATCCTTTCAAAGACCTCTATATACATTTTGATTCCCTGTAATGTTTCATATTTAAGGCCCACATTCACAAAGACACTTAGGTACCTAAACCCCAGGTTTACATGCCTAAATCTGGGTTTAAGCACCAAAATCCCAGTTTCAGGACCACTGCAATGCACAAAACTGCCACTGAACCTGTAAGTGCCTAAACTCATTTGGTGCCAAAGTGTGTGTTTTGTTGTTGTTGTTGTCAGTAGAAGTTACTGCCTCTGGGCATACACATAGCTGCTACTCTAGCCATCTGGATGCCCATCTCCCACCCAACCTCCAGAGCAATTCACAAATTTGGATAATTGGGACACCCAAAGCATGGAGTTGCATATCTGACCATCTTGGCTAATAGCCATTGATGGAACGATCCTCCATGAACTTGCCTAATTCTCCTGCCTAATTCCCATTATAGTTTTGGCCTTCACACCATATTCCTTGAATTATATCAATGTGGCCTTTTTGTTTAGACTAACTTAGTCTTTCTGTCTCCCTTTGAACCTTTTCCCATCAACATTTGTTGTTATAGGTAATTATGACATTTTATGAATTTTTCACATACTCTTACAGATGAGCTTAAAATTAGGGTAAATTTATAGGCCCAGTTGTCACAACAGGTTCCCAGTTCAAGTCCCCTCCCCCTCCATCTGATAAGAGAAGGGTTTTGAACAGGGGCCTGCCATCTCAGTTGAGTGTTCTAACCATCAGGCTACAGAGTCATTCTCATGCTTGTGCTCTTCCCCTCTGTCTCTGGCCCAATAGCTTTGTTTTTTAAGTATTTTCACATTAAGAGGGTTTCCTTGAGGAATCTGCCATAAATGAAGGGCTGATAGTCCTATTATTAGAGTATCCTCTGGGACAGCACATTTTATCCTAGGAGGATGACATCCTTTGAAGATTTTCACTTTGTATGGAAAGTTTCTGTTTTTGCCTCTGGGTGTAATAAGTTATTTTTCATTCAAAATACTCCAGGAGTGCTTTCAGTCATAATATCCTGAGGATGGAGAGAAATTTGGTATTTAAACTGTGGTAGTGGAGGATTTGCAGTACTTATTTAAATAAACAAAATAGAGATGACAGCAGTGGAAGAGCTATTGAAAGCAGGGATGTCTGCTGACTAGCAGGGAAGTCTGCTAGTAAATAAACTAGAAATGCTAGTAAATAAACACAACTATGACAATGTTAGCATCACAGACTTGGTGGGATAATACGCATGACTGGAATATTGGTACTGACGGGTACAGCTTGCTCAGGAAGGACAGGCAGGGAAAAAAAGGAGGTGTTGCCTTATATATTAAAAACATACATAATTGGACTGAGGTTGAGATGGAAATAGGACACAGACTTGTTGAAAGTCTCTGGGTAAGGATAAAAGGGGTAAAAAACAAGGATGATGTCATGGTACTACAGACTACCTAACTAGGAAGAAGAGGTGGATGGGGCTTTTTTTAAGCAACTAACAAAATCATCCAAAGCACAGGACTTGGTGGTGATGGGGGACTTCAACTACTCAGACATGGGTTGGAAAAATAACACATCAAGGCATAGACTATCCAACAAGTTCTTAGCATGTATTGGAGAAAATTTTTTATTTCAGAAGGTGGAGAAAGCTACTAGGGGAGAGGCTGTTCTAGATTTGATTTTGACAAATAGGGAGGAACTGGTTGAGAATTTGGAAGTGGAAGGCAGCTTGGGTGAAAGTGATAATGAAATGATAGAGTTGATGATTCTAAGGAATGGAGGAGGGAGAACAGCAAAATAAAGACAATGGATTTTAAGAAGGCAGACTTTAACAAACTCAGGGAGTTGGTAGGTAAGATCCCATGGGAAGCAAGTCTAAGGGGAAAAACCATTGAAGACATTTGGCAGTTTTTCACAGAGACATTATTAAGGGCACAAGAGCAAACTATCCCATTGCATAGGAAAGATAGGAAGTATGGGAAGAGACCATCCTGGCTTAACCAGGAGATCTTCAATGATCAAAAAGATTACTTCAAAAAGTGGAAACTATATTCATCCTTTGTAATTTGACCTAAACAAATACTATAAGTATGTAGGGACAAAATTAGAAAGGTCAAGGCACAAAATGAGATCAAACTAGCTAGAGACATAAAGGGTAATAAGAAAACATTCTACAAATACATTAGAAGCAAGAGGAAGACTGAGGACTGGGTAGACCCATTACTCAATGGGGGGGGGGAATAACAGAAAATGTGGAAATGGCAGAGGAGCTTAATGACTTCTTTGTTTCAGTTTTCACCAAGAAAATTGGTGGTGATTGGACTTCTAACATAGTGAATACTAGTGCAAATGAGGTAGGATCAGAAGAGGCTAAAATAGGGAAAGAACAAGTTAAAAATTACATAGACAAATTAGATGTCTTCAAGTCATCAGGGTGATGATGAAATGCATCCTAGAATACTCAAGGAGCTGACTGAGGAGATATGAGCCATTAGTGATTATCTTTGAAAAGTCATGGAAGACTGGAGTGATGCCAGAAGACTGGAAAATGGGATGATATTTGCCCATCTATTAAAAAAAAAAAAGGAAATAAGGACAACCCGGGGAATTACAGACCAGTCAGCTTAACTTCTGTACCTGGAAAGATAATGGAGCAAATAATTAAGCAATCAATTTGCAAACATCTAGAAGATAAGGTGATAAGTGATGGCATGGATTTGTCAAAAAACAAATAGTGTCAAACCAACCTGATAACTTTCTTTGACAGGGTAACAAGCCTTGTGGATGGGGGGAAGCGGTATATGTGGTGTATCTTGACTTCAGTAAAGCTTTTGATACTATCTCACATGACCTTCTCATAAACAAACTACGTAAATGCAACCTAGATGGAGCTACTATAAGGCAGGTGCAAAACTGGTTGGAAATCCATTCCCAGAGAGTAGTTATCAGTGGTTTACAGTCATGCTGGAGGTGCACAATGAGTGGGGTCCCGCAGGGATCAGTTCTGGGTCTGGTTCTGTTCAATATCTTCATCAATGATTTAGAAAGTGACCTAGAGAGTACACTTATAGAGTTTGCAGATGATACCAAGCTGGGAGAGGTTGCAAGTGCTTTGGAGGATAGGATTAAAATTCAAAATGATCTGGACAAACTGGAGAAATGATCTGAAGTAAATAGGATGAAATTCAATAAGGAAGGACAAATGCAAAGTACTCCACTTAAGAAGGAACAATCTGTTGCACACATACAAAATGGGAAATGACTGCCTAAGGAGGAGTACTGCGGAAAGGGATCTGGGGGTCATAATTGACCACAAGCTAAATATGAGTCAACAGTGTAACACTGCAGCAGAAAAAAGCGAACATTATTCTGGGATGTATTAGCAGGAGTGTTGTAAGCAAGACACGAGAAGTAATTCTTCTGCTCTACTCCATGCTGATTAGGCGTCAACTGGAGTATTGTTCAGTTCTGGGCAGCACATTTCAGGAAGCATGTGGACAAATTGGAGAGAGTCCAGAGAAGAGCAACAAAAATGATTAAAGGTCTGGAAAACATGACCTATGAGGGAGGATTGGGGGAAAAAATGGGTTTGTTTAGTCTGGAGAAGAGAAGACTGGGAGGGGACGTAAGTTTTCAAGTATGTGAAAGAAAGGAGGAGGGAGAAAAATTATTGTTAACCTCCTGAGGATAGAACAAGAAGCAATGGGTTTAAATTGCAGCAAGGGAGGCTTAGATTGGACATTAGGAAAAAATTCCTAACTGTCAGGGTGGTTAAGCACTGGAATAAATTGTGTAGGGAGGTTGTGGAATCTCCATTATTGGAGATTTTTAAGAGCAGGTTAGACAAGCACCTGTCAGGGATGGTCTAGATAATACTTAGTCCTGCCATGAGGGCATGGGACTGGACTTGATGACCTCTCGAGGTCCCTTCCAGTCCTATGATTCTATCTCCCACCGTCATTTTGTGTTTGCATGATCTTTAATCAATAAACAATTTCTAGCAGAGTATATATGAAGCGGTACTTCACAATTGCAAGAGTCTACTCCAGAGAAATATTTAGGAAAACTAGAAGCCACCATCCCAACCATTTTTAGGTGTTGATCAGGAAAGAATGAATTTAACATGTAATACAGATATAATAGTTAAATGAACAGTAAGACTTTATGGGCAGTACGTTTTCTGGTAATGATTGCATCATGTTGTGTTGCTACTCCATGAAACCAGAGTGGTCTACTGCTCCCTACATATCAGATTGTGATTGCTGAACATTTCCCTACTGCCTTCTTGTAGGGAGAATAAACCTCCCTGGATATTAAATAGGGAAGGATCCAGGAAAGCAAGTGTAAGTGTTCTTAATAGAAGCTGGCATAGCTAAGGCTTAGCACGTCTGCCTAATAATTTCTAACATAGCAGATAAAGAGAGACTGACTCACCCTGCAGCAAGCATCCCTCCATCATTGCCTGCTATTAGATTATGGTTCAAATAAAATTGCCACTTACCTTTGATTTCCCCCAGTCCCATCAAATCCCTCTGCAGCTTGCTATGAGGAATTCCTTTTTATTCCTGTGACTGTAAGATATGGAAGATAAAAGCATAAGCACAAGTTTGATGTATTTGTTAGGCATGGATGGGAGATAGTGATTTCATTGTGCTAATTGACTACTGCAAACACCTCTGACTCTGTTGTACAAAAACTCCAGGTTCCCTCTGGGAGAACACCATAGGAAGTTGCTACATCACTATATCTTTGAGTTTGGGCTATTCTCTTAGTCATAATGGGCTTTGCTCTGCCCAACATTTTGTACCATATACAATAACTTTTGTTTTGGGGTAGATGTAGCAAACTTTTGCATTACAATCCCATGGTACATTTTTGAGAGTCCTGCCTACAGGAAAGGCTTCTGAATCCAGATATTCTCTCGTACAGGAGAGTGCATTCAGATTTGCCAAATTGATGGCTTCTATCTTCCACAATTTGTCTCAATTTAATCTGATGTAGACCAGAAGTTCTCAAACTTCATTGCACCATGACCCCCTTCTGAGGACAAAAATTACTACATGACACCAGGAGAGGAGAACTTAGCCTGAAACTGCCTGAGCCCCGCTGCCCCGGGTTGGGAGGCCAAAACCCGAACCCTGCTGCCCTGAGCGGGGCAAAGCCAAAGCCCAAAGGCTTCAGCCCTAGGCAGGTGGCTTGAAACCTGAGCCGTACTACCCAGGGCTGAAGCCCTCGGCCTTCAGCTTTGGCCCTGGGCAGTGGGGCTCAGGCTTTGGTTTCAGCCCTGGGCCCCAGCAAGTCTAACGCCAGCCTTGGCAACCCCATTAAAATGGGGTCATGACCCACTTTGGGGTCCCGACCCACAGTTTGAGAACGGCTGATGTAGACTATTCCCACATCTCCCACTCTCATTTCCTGAGTCTGTGGGTGTTGCTGGCAGCTTCACTGTGGGACTATACTGAAATACAGATCTACAAGCCTAACTTTAAGCACCCATTTTTTAATATTTTGGCCAAAATGAAGTAAATATTTTAAGAAATTACACAGCAGGTGTAGGAAATTTTCTTTTCTCCCCCAAACAAAGTTATGTATTTCCTTCCCTTTCTGTCGTCCTCTACCTATTTCTCTGTCCTAGGTATCTAATTTTATCTAACTCTGTTATTGACAACTCTGTGCTGTGGGGTCCTGATGGTAGACAGGTCAGGAAGACAGACAGACCTGAAGGATGCATCACATTTGTCCAGCTATTGAATGTGCATTTATGGCAGAATGTGCCTGTGTGTGTATGGGAAGGGAAGTGGTTGTGTTAAGATGAGTAACAGTGGTGTGGGGAGTGAAGGAAAGAGGTGGGTGGGAAGAGATTCCTCTTTTCTCAGCGGGAATGGGTCAGTCGGCTTTTGTAAGTCTTATTTTGCTGAAGTTGAGTGTGTGTCAGGAGAGTGAAAATAAAGCATGGATAGATAACCGAGAACCTTTAAGGTCTGTACTAAAATACAATTAATAGTAATGATACTCAAAAATCATACACACACAAATAAAATCAGAGTCCCTTCCTCCTATAACTATATAATTATTGGCCTAATTAAACACCTTATGCTATAGACCAAATAATTTTAAAAGTATTGATTTAGGAAAATAGAATGGGATTAAGGTGCAATATTTCCTGGTTTTTCATCCCCCAACATAACTCTGGTTTACACCTTTGTTGCCCTTACTTGTCTTTGGTTTCTTATTGTCACTAAACTTTTAATAATTTTCTCACATTTCTGAACTGACCTCATTGCTGATATTAGTTTGATATTTTTTCTGTCATCCCCTTCTGCAATAATACATGCTGCAGAACTACAGTAAGCAGTCCAGTAAAGTAATAAATTACCTTATTTTCCTTTTCTTTCCTGTAACTGAGTGCCAATTAGGCCAGAATATAAATGCACAGCTGATGCCACATAATTCATGAATTCCACCTTTTCCTTGAGGCAGAAACTGCCCAGCTCAAAAGAGGAAGGAGGAAGAGAAGGGAGGGGGAAGTGATAGGAAAAACCTAATCCCTTATTACTGTTTTGCTTAGCACTATTCTGTAGTTACTTTTTTAAAGTTAACTTAAGTATCACAACAGGAGGACCTTGAGGCCCCAACCAAGACTGAGGCACTATTGTGCTAGGCACTGTATAAGCACCTAGTAAGAGACAAAGCCTCTTTCAGTCTAACTACACTGAACAAAAGATGGGAGAGGGAACAGAGATACAGAGGTAAAGTGACTTATCCATTGTTATACAGCAAGTTAATAGAGCCAGAAATGGAACCTTGTTCTCTTCAGTTCCAGTTCATTGCCCTGGCTGTTTGATCACACTACTTCAGATAATCAATTTCCATTTCCAGAATTTATAGAATAATTATTTAGAAAATGTGGGATGGGAGTCTACTTCAGATTAGATGCTTCCTTACCCTTTTTTAATTGCTACTCACATTACCTAAACTCTACGATGCCATTACTCGGATGAATGAAATGGGATTATTTTCTTTCCAATTCTGCTCTTAAATGCATTTCTGACCTTCCCAGTTATCACACAGATGTTTTGTAGGAAAATGTTATAAGATTGAATACTTTATTTTTCCCCACAGCCCATTTGAAATGGAAGGATTAGAAATATCTGTTTGAGCATATCCATTTGAATGCATTAGTTTCTTTAAGTTACTCTGTTTTTTGACATTTTCTCTTCAAGATAAAATTTCCACATTACTTAGACGCTATTATGCATGCAAACCTGTCACTTTTTAAAAATGTTATTTTAGTTGCATGACTGCTTTCGGAGTTCTCACTAGTCAGAGAAGCGGGACCAAGAAAATTGTTTAAGGAAACCTACTTGCAGACTTTTCTTCTAATCAGGATCATTGTACACACATTAATTTAAAACCACAGGGCCTGATGCTGTTCCTATGACAGTTGGTGGCACAACTCCCACTAGACACATTTCAATAGTTCACACCAAATGTGCTCTGAGCTGCTTCGTCAGGGAAGGAATTGATAGTAATTCAAACATTGTTATAACATTCATGTGTGACTTTTCTGCACTTTATTTGTTTATGCAAAATGCTTTATCTCCTGATTTACACTGCAGTTGGGACAGAATGGAAAATTCTACTGAAAGCTTTTGAATTTGAGACGTTTAAGGCTGGGAGTCCTATGATCAATTTTCAGGACGTTGATTCTAGTGCTGTTTGTCCTGGTTTCATAACAATGTATGCTAGTTTAATCATAGATTCATAGAACTGGAAGGGACATCGAGAGGTCATCTAGTCCAGTCCCCTGCACTCATGGCAGGACTAATTAGACAAAAACCTGTCAGGATGGTCTAGATAACCTGCTCTTAAAAATCTTCAATGATGGCGATTCCACAACCTCCCTAGGCAATTTATTTCAGCGCTTAACTGAAGTTTTTCCTAATGTCCAATCTAAACTCCCCTTGCTGCAATTTAAGCCCATTGCTTCTTGTCCTATCCATATTTAGCTTGTAGTCCACTATGACCCCCGGATCCCTTTCTGCAGTACTCCTTCCTAGGCAGTCATTTCCCATTTTGTATGTGTGCAACTGATTGTTCCTTCCTAAGTGGAGTACTTTGCATTTATCCTTATTGAATTTCATCCTATTTACTTCAGATCATTTTGAATTTGAATCCTATCCTCCAAACCACTTGAAACCTAAGTTCCCTCTAGGTTGCGCAGCTGCCTATTAAACCCCACATGGGCTCAGGGCTGTGGTGGGGAGAGGCGCCTCTCCCTGAGCCCCAAGCTGCTGCGATGAGAGAGGGCTGGAGAGAGTGATCTCTCTCCACCACAGCCCTGGGGCAGCCTGCACCCCAAACCCTCATTCCTGGCCCCTCCCCCCTGGCACTCCAACCCTCTGCCCCAGCCCTGAGCCCCCTCACACATTCCGAACCACTCGGCCCCATCCTCACCACATGAATTTTGTTATGTGCACCAAAATGAAGGCGATGTCACACATCACCTCCATGTTGGTGCACATAAAATTAATTCCACACATGGACATAAAAAATTAGAGGGAACACTGCTTGCAACCACTTCCAGCTTGATATTGTCCACAAACTTTATAGGTGTACTCTGTATGCCATTATCTAAATCATTGATGAAGATATTGAACAGAACTGGACCCAGAACCAATCCCTGCAGGACCCCACTTGTTATGCCCTTCCAGCATGACACTGAACCACTGATAACTCCTCTCTGGGAATGGGTTTCCAACCAGTTTTGCACCCACCTTTATACTAGTTCCATCTAGGTTGCATTTCCCTAGTTTGTTTATGAGAAGGTCATGCGGGACAGTATCAAAAGCTTTACTAAAATCAAGATATACTACGTCTACCACTTCCCCCCCCTGTCCACAAGGTTTGTTACCTTGTCGAAGAAAGCTTTCAGGTTGGTTTGACATGATTTGTTTTTGACAAATCCATGCTGAGCATTACTTAGCACCTTATTATCTTCTAGATGTTTGCAAATTGATTGCTTAATTATTTGCTCCATTATCTTTCTGGGTACAGAAGTTAAGCTGACTGGTCTGTAATTCCCTGGATTGTCTTTATTTCCCTTTTTATAGATGGGCATTATATTTTCCCTTTTCCGGTCTTCTGAAATCTCTCCTGTCTTCCACGATTTCTCAAAGATAATCACTAATGGCTCAGATATCGCCTCAGTCAGCTCCTTGGAAATGCATTGAACCCAGGACATTCAATAAATAAAAAAGAAAACATAAGCCCCGCTGAAGCTAAAGGAGTAACTCCATTAGATGTGAGTAAGCAACACTCATGTTTGATTCAGGCCAGCGTCTGAAGGGAAACGTGTTCCCAGTGTTAAGCCAGTGTACTACATTAGCATATTTGGGTTCCCGTTCTTACCTATCCATTGCTGCTCTTTCCTGTAGTTCACTCCAAATTCCACTGAGGTCAATGCCAACTTTGATTGACTTCAATAGGGGTTGGATTGGGCCCCTTGCTTGCATTGTCTTCATACTTTTTCAAGCTGCTGTAAATCTTGTAGAAACATCTTTTATCAAACTACTTCTTAAAGTGCTCTCTTTGCAATTTGCTTTTTGGGGAAAGGTGTTAAAAAAAATTTTGTATAGCTCAACTTTAAGTGAACAGATTGCCCTTGAATGTTTGCAGAAATACTTTTAAGTGACTGCATCAACGTAAGTGTCTGTTTAAAGGGAAACATACACTCAATATCTGTCTTTTAAATTGAGTGTATCAGACATTCCAAGTTCAGTGAAATCTAACTGTAAAATCTTCAGTAGTGAATACAGAGAAATTGAGAGGCAGATTCTGTATTACTTCAGCAAGATGTAGTCCGCACAGGAGAGGGCAATCAGAGAGCCATTTATAGCTCCCTAATTCTGAAGTTACTGCCATTTGGCCATGGTGTAAATTAGAGCAGCCTAAGGATTGCTGTAATTTATGCTAGCTGGATATGGTCCCTAAGGGTATTTCTATACAGCAATTAAACACCCATGGCTGGTCCATATCAGTTGACTCAGGCTTGCAGGGCTGTAAAATTGCGGTGTAGACATTTGGGCTTGGGCTAGAGCCAAGGCTCTGGGACTCTCTCCTCCTCACCCCCACAGGATCACAAAGCACAGGTTCCCGCCTGAGCCCAAATGTCTACAATAAAATTAAACAGCCCCTTAGCCCAAGCCCAGAGAGCCTGAGTCAGCTGACATGAGCCAGTAGCAAGTATTTAATTGCAGTGTAGACATACCCTTAGGGACCACACAAAAGCTGAGAATGAACAGAGTGAAAATGTGGGCTGCCATAATGCTAATTCACCTGTTTTTTTTTTTCCCTCCATCATGCTCCCTTAGGGTGACCAGACCTCCCAATTTTGATGGGACAGTCCTGATTTTAGGGGACTTGTCCCGCGGGACGCACTTTGTCCTGATATCCGGGGGACCGTGGCAAGCCAGCGCCACTCACTTGTTCTTCCGGGGCCCCTGGGGCAGCGCTGCACAGCTGAGCTCCCAGCTGGTGCCTGCCTGCCGGCCAGCAGGACCCTACAGAATGCAGTTGCAGCCAGAGGCACACACAGAGGTGAGGCAGGCAGTGAGGAATTCTCCGCAGCTCCGCTGCATGCTGGGGGGGCGTGGCTTGTAGACGCCGGCAGTGGGCAGAGAGACTGAGTCCCCCATCCCTTCGACCCGACCCGCCAGCGACGCGACCTCCCTAGGCTAGGAGCCAGAGCGGGACCTGCCTGCTGGATGCTTGCTGCATGCTGCTCCAGGTAAGCAATCAATGGATCAACTTACTCCTGCTTTTGCTGCGGCTGTATGTGTGCCTGTGGGGGGGATCTGCTGGGAGGCAGTGAGAGCGCGGGGTGCTGGGGGGGGGAGCTTTTATAGAGTCGCCAGGTGCATCTCGCAGCCGCTGGCTCCGGCCTCCAGCAGCTCCAGCTCCGCCGTTCTGCTCTGCTGATACAGGGGGCTGCTGGCCCTGGTGGGCATGGGGGCAGGGAGCCATGTTCTTTCGGGATGGGGCTAAGCATAGCAGTTCCTACACCCCCCAGCCTGCTGGGAAGCAGCTCCTCTCTTGTGAAGGAAGGCGCCAGTGGGGGGTGGGGACATTGAGTGATTGAGGAGGGGGGGTGAAAATAAAATAAAAAATAGGGGAGGAAAGAAATAAGCCAAGGAGGGCGACTCTCCAGCAGGGTTGGGGGGAGGGAGGTTCAAATTGTGACACATGTTCTGATTCTGAAAGATTTCGATGAATCCTGTGTGCCTCAGTTTCCCCTATATTTTGCATGGCTACCCAGTGGGGGGATGGCCAAGAAGGTGTGAAACCTGGCAGCTGAAGGGGGGACTTCCAGGGAGGGTGCGTGGCGAAGCGACTCCGATTCCGAACAGCTGCGGAGAAGGGAGCGGTGCGGGCTCGGGGGAGAACCCCCCCGCGCTCTCCCCAGCTGGGGGCTGCAAGGCTTTAGGAAACGGGGCGAACCTGGTCCTTACCTCTCTTGTTCTTGCCAATCTGCCCCAGCTTGGGGGGCCTCTTGTTCTGCCTCCCCCCCACGAAGAAGTTGATGGTAAATCAATGTGGGCTTGTGCAAAGGGCACCACACACATGCCATGCTCAAGGATCAGTACTGGAGAGAGTGTGCCTTCTGAGGTAGTGCTTTTCACCACCACTGCATGCAAGGCAGGGGCTTGGAAGCCACCATCTATCTAGCCCATGGCACAGACAAGATAACTAGTCTAATCAAAATAAAGCTTGGATGTTTTCCCTTAGTACAGACTGCAGGACTGATCCCACATTCTGTATTCAAACTTACTGATTACAAGTGAACACATGGTGCAACAAAGCCTCATAACGATTAAAAAAATTTCTGCACTGTGAGCATGTTGCAGCTGAGGGTAGAAAAAGCCTGTATTCCATATGCTGTGGCCACACCTCAGGGTAAGTCTACATTGCAATTAGACACCTGCGTCTTGCCCAGGCCAGCTGACTTGGGCTCACAGGGTTCAGGCTAAGGGGCTGTTTAATTGTGATGTAGACATTCAGGCTTGGGCTGAAGCCTGGGCTCTGTGAGGTGGGGGGTCCCAGAGCTCAGGCTACAACCTGAGCCAGAATGTCTACACTGCAATTAATGGTGTGGCCGGGTGGGTCCGCTGCCCCTGGCCCTCCGCCCGCTCCTGCTCACTCGCAGCTGGCAGACAGGGTCACCGCTGGCCCTGCAGCCCCAGCGGCCCGGCGCGGGAGGTGGGGGAGTGTCCCTCTCCCGACTGGATTCAGTGTGGCTCAAGGGGGAGGGGGGGGTCATAAAGTCTTGTAAAAACCATCCATTCGCACACACATAGGCGAGACAAACATTGGTATGGAAAGGATGATTTGCATGCAGAGTCAATGATTATTCTGACCAGTATATGGCAAATTTTGAAGATTAAAAATAACTTTAGCCACAAATAACACATCAAAGCTTTAATGCAAACCTGTATTTGATTCAAATTATTTATGCTGTGATATTTTAAACATGCATCCCCTCTTTAGATGGGCGTGATCAAAACTGACAGGCAAAATACAGTGAGCAATGTCAATTAAACTTTATGGGTAGAGAGGAATGTATGAAGCAGAAAGATGCCTACAATGGCATGTAGCTGATCTGTGACTTCTAGGAGCAATACCCCTGCAGCCATGGATGGGGCACTAGATGAGGAGGGCTCTGAGGGCTTGTCTACACTATCCGCCTCTGCACATGCTGATTCTACACAGGGCAGGCTGGGGCTGAGCGCTGCTAGGCTGCTGCACAGTTCAATTACCCACATTAGCAAGCAGGGATTGCACCTGGCAGCATACATCTGCTTGATGTACAATCAGAACGCCATTGTCCCGATATTCAGGTAAAAGTTTACATTTGGTAGTAAAATAGAAAATTAGTTGATTGGGAATGTCCTATTAAACCTGATTGTGATTGGTTATCTACTGGCATTTTTGGTTTTTCAGGTTGTTTTCCGGTGTAACGCAAATTTACGGTAGTGTACAGTTCTGAACCACAGTGCATACCATAGGACAAACTACAGTGGGCACGTAATAAGTAAGAAGCACCGAGACTGCACAGTTCTTTTCAGTGGCTAGCTAACTAGCTAAAGGGCTTCAGCCAAAAACTCAACCTGAAATGGCAAAGACAAGGGAGGAGCCAACTACCGAAAAACAAAAGAGACAGTGCAGATACAGGACAGAATGGGAAGCCACTTACACCTGGATTCGGAAATCCTATGTGTGTGATTCAAAAGCCTTTCGTAAATCATGCAGGAAGGAATTTACCATTTGCCATGGCGGTGAGTCTGATGTTAAGCATCATGCTGAAACAAAAAATCATGGACAAAACACCCAGACTCACAAGAGCAATACCATGGTCTCGCATTTTTTTCAGCAAGCCAAATGAATCCTTCAATAACAAGGTTATCACTGTTGAGCTAACTCAGGTTTACCACACAGTAGTCCATCAACACTCCTATCGCTCGTCTGACTGTGAACTTAAACTGGCACCTACCTTCTATCCAGATTCAACTATTGCAAAGCACGTCAGCTGTGGCCGGACTAAAATGGAGGCATTACTCAAAAAAGTGCTGTCACTGCTCTCAACAGAATTTTTAAAAGACCTCAGCAAGTCAGCTGGTCCCTATTTCTCAGTTGCCCCAGATGCATCTAACAAGGGCAATGTGAAAACTTTCCCCTTATCACTGAGATACTGGACACCTGAACATGGGGTCCAAGATAAACTGTTTGGTCTCTTCGCTTTGCTCATAGAAGTCTCAGAGGCAATAAGCAACACATTACTTGAAAAACTTGCGACACACAAACTAGACTTAAACAAAGTGTCTTCCTACTGTGCTGATAATGCAAACCTGAATTATGGAAAGCGGCAATCAGTGTACCAGAATTTAAAAAAACAAAATGAAAATATCTAGCCAGCAAACTGCCCTGCCCATATTGTGCACAATGCCATGAAACATGGTAGCAATACCCTACAAGTTGACATTGAGACTCTGGTGATTAAGATGTTCAATCATTTCAGCAGATCTGCTAAGAGAATAGCAGCACTGAAGGATATGTTTGACTTTGTGGATATGGAGTATGCCACTTTACTGCGCCATGTTCCAACGCGCTGGTTGAGTCTTTTCCCAGCTGTAAACAGGCTTGTAAATACGTGGCAGGCTGTTAAGTGCTACTTTGTTTCTCTGGGCAGTGAGACGTGTCCAAAATTTCTATGGATGCTGTTCTCGGACAGGGAAAATAGTGAACAAGGTGAGGGGCCTAGCAAAGTTGCGGTTCATCTGTTTTTCCTCCAGAATGTCCAGAAAATCTTCAATGATACTCTCATTTTCCAAACAGAGCACAGTATGACAGCATGTGAACTGTATGCCATAATGAATACTCTGAGAATTAAACTTCAGCAACGGAAAAATGACATTCTTTGGCTCCAAAGTTGAAAGTGCACTAACTGAGATGCTGCCTGTTACTGCTGCACGTCTCCAGAAAGACTTCCTGAACTTTTACGATGTGTCGATCCTATATTTGGAGAAATGGTTTGATTTTTCAACAGCTGGCTACTCGTTCAATACCTAGTGCTTGAACATCAAAGTTAATAGGGTATTCGAATTCAAGGATCTGTCTGCAGTCGTGACAGCTGTAAACCTTCAGAAAACAGTGGCACTTGATCAGCTCTATGATGAGTACTGTATCATCAAAGACATCAACTCCAAGTTGGAGCTTGGAAACTATTCAGTTGGGGAACTCTGGTCTCAAGTGCTGAGAAACAAGGACAGGAGCACTGAATTCCTGAACATGGCAAAGCTGGTGTCCTACGTGCTCAGTATACCCGTAAGCAATGCATACTCTGAGCATGCATTTTCAATCATGAAAGGTGCATGGACTGATGTCCGGAATTGAAGCAGCATAGACTTGGTGCGGAGTGAAACCCTTGTCAAAATGAATTTCCAGATGAGTTGCAAGGACTTCTACAACTTTGTGATTGCCCAGAAGCAAGTTATGGCTATGGCAAAGTCAGCCAAAAAGTACTATCTGAGAGATATGCAAATTGGGAAGTTAATTTATTGACTGAATAAAAAACCCGGCCCTTTACCCCTGTTGTTTGTTTAGTGTACAAATAAATCTGTATGTTTAAATATGTATTATGACTAAGTCTATAATTTAGACTCACTGATTCCAAACCTCTGTGATGTAGTTTGCTTCAGCTGTCAGTAGCTGAAGCTGGGGCTGAAGGCAGGACTGGGGGCCTCCCCTCTGTGACTGCGGCTGGAGCCAGAGCTAGAACCGGGACCCTTCACTCCTCTGCGCTGCAACTGGTGACTGGGTCTTCTTGGAGTCAAGTTGCTTGGGAATGCAGCCCAAAGCTGGTGGTAAACTCCATCTAAGGCTAAATACTGGCACGAGACCGATAGTCAACAAGTACCGTAAGGGAAAGTTGAAAAGAACTTTGAAGAGAGAGTTCAAGAGGGCGTGAAACCATTAAGAGGTAAACGGGTGGGGATAGTGGGTGGGGGTTCCCCTGGGAGGGGAGACCTAGCATGTGGGTACTGCCAGGGGGCAGCACCCAGAGCAAAGGGCACCGGGGTCCTGGGAGGGACACGGGAGCCAAGAAGGAGAGGACAGGTGGATCACCAGCCTGCAGAGGGTGCTTCAGAGGCTGGAGAGCTAATTCCCTGGACGACCAGCAGGAGGCACCGCAGGGGTTGCATCTGCCCTGCAACCAGAATCCTGCGCCCCTGTCCTGCAGCTTCAGCCGGGGGCTGGAGCCGGAGCCTTCTGCCCGTGGCTTCTACTGGGGGCTGGAGCTGGGGCCATGAGTCCTTGCCCTGTGGCTTGTGGTGCGGGCTGCAGCAGGGGCCGTACAACCCCTCTTGCAGCTTCCTAGGGCCCCCCCCCCCACCCCGCTCGCCCAATGTGTCCAGATATTTCAGTCTTGCGATCTGGTCACCCTATGCTCCCTATGCCCAAGTATATTGAGAAAATAGAAACTGGCTTCCCTGGCTTTACACAAGCTGTGAGGTCACTAACCCTTGGGGAAGTCTTAACTGGGCAGCTGTGGCCAGATTCTGTATAGCCTGAATGCTGCAAAGAGGCCAGTTCAGGGAGAGGAACTCTAGCCCAAGAGCTGACTAGATATGGTTCTTTTTGTGTAAGTACTTTACTAAAAAAATAATTTTTGCAATTTTGGTGATTCTGATTTTTAAAACTTAAATCTCGCAGAACCCTCCCTCCCTCCGGTGCCTGCCATTAAATCACCATTTCAAGCAGTAGTACTTACTTCATAGTGTAGAAGTTGGAAATCACTTATCTGACCATCAGTTTTAAAGTAAATACTTATTGTTGCTGTCTTTGTTCTTGCCACTGGTTTATTTATATCTTCTGCCACTGCTGTTAAGTGTGAAATGGATGCATTAGTTAAGAGCTACTTAGTGATTTAGGAGGGTTTAGAGAGGATGGAAAACTTGGTGTGCCAGTCATCAGAGATAGTTGAGCTGATTGAAAATGAGGACAGCATCTTTCAATAAGCTCATTTCACTTTCAAGACTTATGAATTGAAGTAAAAGGTGCCAGAATTTTCCAAAACATCTTAAGATTCATTTCCTCTGCCTCATGATGGAGAGTATTTCTTTTACTAGACTGCTGAATTTTTACTCCCGAAATCCCTAGCAATTTAAGACACCATTTTTAAATATTTGTGGAATAGGTTGAATATACTTTAGAAACTAGTAATAACTGCTTACACTTTTTTCATCCTAAAGAAACTATAGAATACTCTTATGCATAAACATGTTCTGCAATTTATCTGTTATCCTTGCAGAATGATTTATAATGACTAGAGGCAATCTATGATGGTCCAAAAATGTGACTTCTGAAAGCTGAGTTGGCAAAATTATTTTTGCTTCCAGATGAAGTAAAGCAATATCTAACTCTGGGACTCCTTAATATGTAACTAACGTAGTGGGAATTATATCCTGTCCCCACAGAAGGACTCCATCTGTGGTTGCAAATGAAAATGCACCTTTGAGGCATCATAGCACAATTGGGAATTTAGAAACTGAACAATGGACATGTTTGAAATTAAATATTCATGGTCTCAAAAGCCAAGCCTATTGACAGCTTAAATTAGCAGTTTAATAACATTTGTCTATACTTATTTTTACAGGCTAGGCAAATCAACAGTAGTGCAGTTTTACCACTTTATGAAATCCCTTTTTCACTACTATGCTGAAATTATTGGTGTCCGTGTATTAAACAGAACAAATATGACCAGACACAAATGCGAAATACTACCAAGGGACTGTTCTTGAAATTCAAAAACACTGATTTCATCAGGAGATAAGCAAAAAGTTTCTTTCCCTACCATTAGGAAAGCTATTAAATAAACACCACTTCAGATGTTGTTAAAATCACTGTGTCATCATTGGTCAGGATATACCTTATTTTAAATATATAAACACACAAAGCCTTTTCTGGTTCCTGTAAAACCAGTGGAAATGCACTATATTGTCACATTAAAGTAATAATATACATTGCCATATTTTTAATTAAGGAGATTCTAACCTATTATAGATCCTAACAGTGAAGGATGCAGTGAGTTTCTAATCTAGAATTTCCAAGACTTGGTTTAAGTCTGAAAGAAAAGAATAATGCACTTTGTGTTTCATCTGGCATTTATCTAGAATTTCTGTATTAAATTCTGGCCCCACTGAAGGTAATACAAAAACTCCCACTAACTCCAATGGAGCCAGGATATTTTTCTCTTATTCTCTTTCTCTTCTCTCCCCTCCCCCCTCCTCACTCTTGGGTTTTATATTGCCACCAATCACAATAATATTTGAGTGCCTTCCATGTAAAAGGGAATGCAGCTGTGGCAGTGGTTCATAGACAGAAATATCTTTTTAGCTGGTGCTTGATCTGTTCCTTACTATGAAAATAAGGAACAGGGCCTTAAAATGACATGGGAAGCTGACTAGTAGCCAATAAAGGGACTTGAGTACTGGCCATATGTGCTCAAGAAAAAGGTGGAAAGTAGCCTGCTGTACCAGTTGGAGCTTGTGCATTGTCTTCACATTCAGCTTCAGCTACAAGTCACTGTAATCTAGCCTGGTGGTGACAAGTGTGTGGATTACTGTGGCCAGGGAGGAAATTTCCTAGCGAGCTGGAGGAGAAGTGTTCTGTGACCATATGGTTGTCTTCTAAATGGGTCAGTACAAGCAGGCGAAATCCCTGGAATGATAACACAGACATGTGCTCAGTAACAATAGAAGATGTTTCTGGAGTAGCAGCCGTGTTAGTCTGTATCCGCAAAAAGAACAGGAGTACTTGTGGCACCTTAGAGACTAACAAATTTATTAGAGCATAAGCTTTCGTGGGCTACTGCCCACTTCTTCGGATGCACTTACTGTAAGAAGGCACAGAGGCAGCACCCCTCCTGAAGCTGGTGCTGCTGATGTTCCTTCCCTTAGACCGCAAACACCCTGCCCCCCAAGCTTCCTGAGTGGAGATGTCCTTCCTCTCTGGGAGGAGCCCTTTAGGGTCTGTCTGTGGATGTGCCACACACCCAGACCCAGCCAGTACAGTAACTCTGTAACAGAGGGTATTTCTGAAAACTGATGCTACCTGGTCACCCAGGCTTATCAAGGTGTCAGAAGACCCTGAGGCTTCACAGACCTTTGCAAATGGGGGCTGTAAGACTTGGATAGAAAGTGGAGACACTGTCTTGGCCAGCTCTTTGAAGCATTTCTCCTTTCCAACCAGCATCACTTGAGCTTGCTTGGGCTCAGCTTGAGCCAGCTGCTCCTCATCTAAGAGGTGATTTCCTGTTGGCATTGTGACGTTTTAATAGTGTCTGGGGTTGCATCAGTTGAGAGTGAGATATATAGTTGAGTGCTATTGGCATGCTGATGGAAGCCAAACCCATGGCATCTCATTATATCTCCCAGGGATCACAGGTAGATATTAAAAAGAAGAGGGATAGTATGGATACATGTGGAACCCTGCAGGCGGGGGCCCTCAGAGGAGAATGAATTGTTTAAAAATATTATTTGCAAAATACATATCTTATGATGAACACTCTATCTCGATATAGATAAATGCAAAGTGTAGATCCTCAGATGGAATAAATTATCAGAGCTCCATGGAAATTAATGGTGCTGTGACAATTAATTCCAGCTGAGGAGCTGCCTCCTTGTGAACAATATATTAGATCCCACAGATACACAGTAGAAGGACAGACAGTTGATGGGATAATTAAGAAAAAAAAAGTCTTGGCAATAACTTTTAAGTACTGTTGATTGCTTGATAGTAGTAACAGTATTACTAATAACTATTTGGCTCTGATTAAGGAAGGTACTTAAGCATGTGCATAACTGTAAACACATGAGTCAATGGGATTATTTGTGCATATCTGCCAATGTACAAGTTAGGGCTAGTCTACACTGGCTACGCTAATTTAACATGCCTTTTGTGGTCGCGGCGCGGCACAGCACGGGGAGAGAGCTCTCCCAGCACTCTAAAAAACAAAAAACAAAAAAAACCACCTCCACGAGGGGTGTAAATACCAGCGCTGGGAGCCTGGCTCCCAGTGCTGGTGCATTGTCTACACTGGCACTTTACAGCGCTGAAACTTGCTGCGCTCGGGGGATATTTTTTCACACCCCTGAGCGAGAAAGTTGGAGCGCTGTAAATTGCCAGTGTAGACAAGCCCTTATATACGTGCTTAAGTACCCTCCTTAACTGGGGCTGCTATTATGGTAGTAGCAACTAAAAGCTTCAGTCAAGACTGAGGTCTCATTGTACTAGGTTCTATACAAACACATACAGTATGTGGGCCTTGTCTTGAAAAGCATATATAGGAGTTTATTTAAAAGGGAAAAAACATAATGTATCTCATCATAGCTATAAAGTTCAGAAAATAGCAGTTGTGAATGTCCAACAAAAGCACTTAATTGGTATGTAAAACATAAAATCATTTGTAACCATGAGTAAAGAATGGCATGCATTGATGGTCTCCACTGTGGGCTGATAAGCAAAATGATACAGCAAACAACCACCCAGCAAACCAGCTAGTCCATGTGTTTTATTTCATATTTTACCCTTTGCATAAAATAGTTGTCTGAGTACAAATTTTATGTAAATTTCCTGATTTTTCTTTGTTTTTAATGGCCTACCACAGGGTGGCGTGGTGCTTTTAAGGAAGGTGGTTTTAGCACTCACTTGTGTCTGATTAGCTGTCTCCCAGGTGATGGATCTGAGTTCATAGCCTGCAAGTCATCAGGCGTTCAGATAAAAGGCCTGTAAGTAGATCAGCTAGGAAAAGAGACCTGCAGAGAGTAGAAGACCTTAGGACAGAGGAAAAGTGTTTGAAGGGAGCTCTCCACATAGGTGGAAGAACTGTCTGGAGATACCTCCTGTGTGGGTAGGGGCACAAACTTTGAGGAGGAGGGGCTAAGCAGCAATACCTAGCTTATCTGTTTGGTCTGTTGGACAGTGTTCGTTTTGAGAAATAAATCCATCCCTGAAGAAAGGGGTTGAATTTCCGCTGCAGTTGGAGTTTTATTTGATGCACTGGCCAGTGAGTCAGTCATTTTGTTTTAAACATTCACTGCTGTAAAATATTTGATCTCTGTTGACTTTATGAATGCCTTGCAGAACTCTGAAAACCTGCATTTAATTAGGTCATCCTCTCCTCCATGAAATTTTTCTTTCTCAGTACTATAGTGTGGGGAGGATAGGAAGAGCAGGATATAAATGATCATTCTATGCATTCACTTCTCCCTGTTGCCAGTTGAAAGCTGACATCAAACCACAAAACTTATTTTCCCTAGTTAGAACACTGTTTCTAATTTTTTTTAAAAAAAACCTTTGATATTTATCTTTGTTGCCCTATACAGGGTAGTATATTACCTGTAGTAAGAGGTCCAACAATGCATGCAATATTCCACATGTTAATCAGGGTCCTTATTATTTTTGGGGTGTAGCGTTAGAAATCAGTGGCGTAGATTATGCACCCTTTGCTCATATGGATGAGTGTTTCCTCATGTGTGGACTGTTTATGTAAATGCCCACCAGGGTGAATAAGGACTCTAAAATATGACCCCATCTAGAGTTGGAATAGGAAAGATGTAGTAGCGTGTCAACCTCAAGAAAATTGGAAACAATGTCCTAGATATCGGAGTCAAAGTTTTCATGTAATGTAGAGGAAAATTTAATTCTTCAAAAGACTCAATCTCCATGTTATTTAGAAAAAATTTCATTTCCTGACTTGACATACAGGTTCTGATCATACTCCTTTATATGATGTACACACACAACTTGGAGACCCACTTAGGTTTTCCTAAGCCAGGGAAGATGGATTGGTTTCTGACTAACTCTTAGAACCTTGGAGTTATGAACACCTCCGGAATGGAGGTTGCTTGTAACTCTGAAATATTGATTAGTCTGAACAAAATGTTATGGTGGTTCTTTCAAAGTTTATAACCGAACATTGACTTAATACAGCTTTGAAACTTTACTATGCAGAAGAAAAACGCTGTTTTTAACCATCTTAATTTAAATGAAACAAGCACAGAAACAGTTTCCTTGTCAAATCTCTTTTAAACTTTCCCTTTATATTTTTAGTAGTTCACGTTTAACACAGTACTGTACACTATTTACCATTTTTGGGTGTATGTGGGGTCTTATCTGCTGCCTGATCACCTACATCCGGTTCCAAATGAGGTGTGTGGTTGACCAGCCAGTTCGTAACTCTGGTGTTTGTAATAGAGGTTCTACTGTATTGCCATTTAATTTTTTTAAAGCCATTGTCTATTACATCTATAGAGACGTTGACCTATGGCTGTGGAAGAAATGACCTAGAAAATGTAAGCAATATAGCTATGTCTTTTTTTTTTTTTTTTTTTTTTAAAGCAAAATCTCATTCTCTGCAATGCAAACAAGCTCTTGAGCACTACAGTAACCTGTCAGGAAATTAACTCCAGACCTAACAAAGATTTTTTTTTTTTAATTAACAATTCTTAAAAGAAAGCATTATATAGATGCTAATATCTTCAATGCACTGTACAAGCATTAGCTAATTAATTTAAGAATCTACTATAATTATCTCATTTTATTCACAAAGCTTGGAGGGGCTCAGACTTGTGCAGAATACAGATGGCCTTAAATATTTATAAATAATAGCCATGATAAAAGTTACAGGGTAGATATTACCAAAAACATTAAGCCTAAACTGTCCTTTGCTCCATTTATTGATTGAAATCCTAATTTTAGATGATTTTATGTACGAAGTGCCTCTTTCAGAGCCCTTAATGCAACCTAATATAGTAACGTAAGAACCACCGTGTTAAAATTTCCATTCAAAGGATTCAGTACAAAAATGCAGAAAAGGCAAGTTAATAAATATAAAGGTAAAAAACCCACCAACAACAAAATTGTCTCGTGACAAGTCTGAAAAGCAGGAAGAGACACAGCCTGGGACAATGACTTGAGATCACAACAAAGCAAAAGTGAGATCACCTGCCAACCTAACTCACCATGTTAGGATCCCTAAAAGGTATCTTCTTTGTGATAACACTTACTGAGGTGATCTTTACCAAGGGCGGGTGCAAGGATGTTTTGCGCCCTCGCGAAACTTCCACCTTGTGCCCCCCCCCCCCTTACTTGCTGCAGGCGGCCCTCCCCGCGCCCACCCTGCCCCAGCTCCCTCCGCCTAAATGCTGACAACGACCGGGGCGGCCGAAGATCCGGCCGCCGCGGTCGCCACCGAAGGACCCGAAATGCCGTCCCCCTCCAAATGCTAGTGCCCTAGGCACCACCAGGGCTTACTTGGGGCTTTGAAACCTCACAGAACCAACTTACTCAGTTCACCATTTTGTAGGTGAAAATATAAAGAATACAGAGCAGGCATAACATATTCATGCTTGCTTAAATCAGTGAACAGAATAAAATAAAAGTGGTGGTGCTGCCCTATGGAAGTGATCATGAGAAATATGTTGTTTGGAGATCATCACAGTATATAAGGTCATAACTAGAGCTGGACGAAAGTTTTTGGATGACATTTTTTTAGATGATAAATGCAGATTCAGTAACACTTAATGATATACAGGTGCATGTTGGTTTTGCTAAATTTTGTGATGAGGAAAACAAATTCCAAAAAAGTCAAAACTGTGAGTGGGCTGGGGTGCAATGCAGAGAGAGGGTAGTGCATGTTAAAAGGACATTCATTCATTGGACTTCCGTACCACAAGATGGGAGACTGAAGCAAGGGACACTGACCAACATACGGTGGTGTGGGTGTTTGCTTAATGGTTACATGCTTTTGAATCCTGGTTGTGGTGTTTTCTCAAACTAATGCTGTGTTCCCTTTCCTTTTTAATAACGTTCCTTTTGTTATACACAGACTCATTGCTTGTCAGTGGGGAAATATTGCCTCTCGGAGGCGCTCAGGGATTGTGTTTAATTTTCCCAGGTTATTCAGTGGGGCCTTGAGCTGCGTCTCTTTTGTATTAAGAGGAACCCCTAGATAGTGAACCCAACCCTTGTGGCTGCAGACACCACCTGGCCAGAAGGGTTACGTATGGATTTAGCGTGGTGCCTAAGCTGTCTGATGCCCGGAGAGGATAGCTAGCAGACATAGTGCCTCCCTGCAGCCTGGATTTCGGCTCCTAAGTCTGTAAGCGGGCTGGGTCTTAGTTTGCACCACTTTCATTGGCATCTCCCATTGCAGATAGCTCCCTGTCTACCATGCTGGCTTTTGTGGATCCAATTCTTAAGCACTTGTCTCTCCCCATTCATTGCATAGGGAGCCTAGACACCTGACTCAGGCCTTGTCGATCCCATTGTTGTTCCTGTACATTTCTAGATAACTAAAAGTTAGACACTGGCATTGCAACACTTTGCATTGCAAAGTCCCTTTGTGGATCCAGGGCTGGATGTTTTGCAGGTGTGTTCTGCCTTATCCCATGCTGTTTACGTTGCTATATTTGATCGTTACTCACAGCTTAGCTTGTTGGATAGAAATGCCCCCAGAGTTGGTTTGGATGATTTAAAGGTGTGAATTTTGTTGTAATTCCTGGACATGGTGGTGGAATTAAGAACTTTTCATTTTCAATATTCTGAAGTTAAGGTATATATTGTATAAAAACTAAGTAAATCCTTCTCCTTTGATTCACAAGGCTAGCTGCACAGTTCATAGATTTCAAGGTTAGAGCCACAAAGTATTTCTGTTCTATTCCTCACCTACTTACTCACATAATGAACAAAACGATTATTCAAAAATAGGCTGCCACTTCAGACTCACCAGTCATATTTTTATCTCTGCTGAATTCATTAAAATCCAGGGCATGATGTAGTGCCTTGTTATTTGTAAAACCTTTTATTTGTGGGTTTGGCATGGAAGCGATTGAGATTTTATTTTTTAAGTGGTAAGAATTTTGTTTGTCAGTTTGGATTTTGGTTAATTAATTAGCCGATTTCAATTTTGTCCATGTGCTTAAAGGAATCCAATCAGTTCATTCTGTAAACTTAAACTAACTTTAGCAAGGGATTCTACTTTTGTTGTTCATCTTAGAACTTAGTATGCAGTCTGTTTCATCTGAGGTAGCTTGAAGTAGACAATTAATTTAGGTTCATGTTTTCCATCCTGGGCCAGGGTGTGTGGACCTCTTCAGGAGTCCCAGACTAGTTAAGAGGGGTAGAGAAGAGGATCAATCTGAGCAGGAAAAACTGTAGGGCTCTAGATCCACCCTGCACACGTGCAAAGCAAACCACCTATTTCATTGGGAAATAAAGCACCGGTTGGTAGAAAGCTACTCGTATATCCTCCTGTGCTCCTGTTGTATCACATGGTATAACTGGCTGCAGTAGCAGCTAACGTGTAGTGGAAGCCCACCAGTCCAAGCTTCTCTCCTTTGTCAGGGCCTCCAGCTCTGTTTCAGGTGGCAGCAATAGATGCCCTTCGCTCAAAGGAGCCAGTAAAGAGGAGTGGGGTCAGATTTATCAGAGAGTAGAGTGGAGCACAGAGGAGCAGAGTTACAAGAACACTTGTAAAAGAGTAAGGCTACATCTACACTACAGGGGGGAGTCGATTTAAGATACGCAAATTCAGCTACGTGAATAGCGTAGCTGAATTCGACGTATCGCAGCCGACTTACCCCGCTGTGAGGATGGTGGCAAAATCGACCTCTGCGACTTCCCGTCAACGGCGCTTACTCCCACCTCCGCTGGTGGAGTAAAAGCGTCGATTCGGGGATCGATTGTCGCATCCCGACGGGACGCAATAAATCGATCCCCGAGAGGTCGATTTCTACCCGCCAATTCAGGTGGGTAGTGTAGACCCAGTCTAAGAAAGGAAAAGGTTGAAAAAGGAAGCATGGGGGGAAAGGAATGTCAAGGTGGGAGAAGGAAAGAGTCCAGAAACAAACATTTAAAAAAAATAAGAGGGAAAAATAGAGAGAATAAAGTAGAGCTGGCAGCAACTATGTTAGGTCTGAGGGGACCTGAATATGGTGGGAGTCGGGGCTGGGAAAGCATACATCCATCAGTACATCCCAAGAGGGGCTTTAACAACAAGAAGTTGGGAACTTCTGATCTGAGCCCTTTGTCAACAGGCTGAGACCCACTGAAACGTGCTTTATGCTGAAAGCTGATGCAAGATCAGTAGAACTAACAACCCCTACTAGGTTGGGTGTGGTGTGTGGTTTTTTTGTTGTTTTGTTTTTTTGTTTTTTGTTTTTTTTGGTGGAAAAGAACAAGGTTGCATCTTTATTTATTTATTTAATTTATTTTTGATGAGGCAGCATCATGTTAAAATCTCAGAATAATGAAGCAGGACTATCCATCAATACAGTGGGCTTCTGTAGGTAGGATGTACAGTATGTGGGACGTGTCCTCAAAATAGTGAGCAACGTGTCCACAATTCTGCTTCTTTAATAAGCAGGGTCCAGTGATTCTCATCTAGTGGAGGATGTAAAATCACAGACATCAGAACAAATTCATCCCAGGGTTTATGCCAAATTCACTGGTGTATACCCAGACATAGGTCTCTAGTGATGCAAATCTGCCAGGGGCGCAGCTGCGACTTTCCCTGTGCTGAGTGCACAGGAAGCTAGCACTGCCTAAGAAGCGACTGAGCTAAGATGTGTACGTTATTTCCTGCATTACCTCCTCTGTTGGGGTTCCTGTGGATACCACAGAAATTGACGATCCCCTCCCCCACCACACACACACCTGGTAGAAAACCTAAAGTAGGGCAGCAGAATAACACAACTGTCCTTTATTCTGGGTGAAGGTGACCTAGTGCTAAAAGGGATTACCTCAATGAATCTGGTCCATGGTCTAAACAGATTAAGATGCAATTTGGAACTGCATTAAATCACATTGCAAAAAGATAGGACTCTCTCCAAAATTAAACACACATGGTTAACAATATTCTTCATCTGCTCAAGAAGAATTGTACATTCCCCTTCAGCCTACCCTGACTCTATTGTCTCACAATTATAGTGTACATGTCATTATCTAATGGCTGGAAGTTAAAGCCAGGCAAATAGAAACTGGAAATAAGGCATACATTTTTAACAACGAGGAGCAATTAATTGTTGGAACAATTTAAGGGTTGTGGTGGAATCTCCATCACTGGCAATTTTTAAATGAAGATTGGATGTTTCTCTAATAGATGTACATTCTAGTTCAAACAGGAGTTACTTTGGAAAGTTCTGTGGCCTCGCTATACAGGAGGTCAGACTAGATGATCAGTGGTCCCTTCTGGACTTTGAATCTATGAATTCTATCTGAGTTACAGGCACCTTACACTGAACAGATGAAACAGGTGCAGGGGAAGAACTGCTGCATTATGTGGATAGTGGGCAAAAAAGATCTCCATTCATTTGAATCTTACTTTCTGTGACAACTCCACCATTGCCTTGCCCTGTACTGTTACTGATGGATGAAAATGCCGAGTGCTCTCTGAAGTCTTTCTTTCTTCTGCTGCATACACGTGGCAGGATTTATATAACATGAAGCAGACTAGGTTTGACACTAATAAGAGAGGGGAAGAAGAGATGACCGTTTCAGCAATGACCATTTCAAGTCTATTGTTAAGGCATCTTATTGATTTGGTTGATGATGTGTGGTGGGGATCTGTTGTTTTAACAAACTGAACCAAAAGAATAATTATTCAGCAGATGATTGATATTGTGAGATCTGAACAGGTACAGGTATTTCAACTTGAAATTCTTCCAGAGCAGGAAGAGAGAACCCATAATTCCCAACAGACCTTGGTTATAAAAAGGAAAAAAAATTGCCTGCTTTTCCTAGTGTATTTAACCTCTTTGCTTCATCACAGAGATGGCAAGCAAGGAAGTAGGGTTAGCTCAATAACATACAGATTGGAAGAAAAGATGCAAAATTACCTTTTTAATAATGGTCTCATATATCTTGTGGTAATTGGAAAATTTACATCTTATTCCTAAACAGTTCAGGAGGTTGGAATTAAAATTCCGAACAACTGTGTGAAATATCTCCTCATTGAAAAGTCTGTTGGCAAATCTCTCAATCTTTTGCTTTGGAGCTACTGCTGCTGTGGTTTTATTACTTCTAAACTTTCAAAGCTTATTAATTTAACAAGCAATTTCCCCACAGAATAATCATGCACTCCCCACAGACACAGATGGGGTAGATGACAAGAGAGAAACTGTGAAGGAATAGAAACACATTTTTGAAATTGTCAAATATTTTCCAGACTGACAGGTTGAAAGTTGTTCTGTGCCATTCTTTTTGCACTTCTTCGCAGAGGGAAGGAATTAAAAAAACCCAAATTCAGCAAGAGAATAAATAGTGCAACATCTGCTCAAGAAGAATCTATATGAGAAGGGGACATAGGGGCTTGGAAACAGACTACATTAGTTGGCACTAAAATCAACAGCAACCTAAAATGTTTACGCTCTTATTTAGCCTTTCACCATGACTTTGTGATTAAAAAAAAATATTATCTTTTAATTAAAATGGTGAAAATTGCTGGATTGTTTTTACCATTATTCCCTCTCTTAGTAAATATTTTCTGTGAGAAGCAGAAGAATATTATTTAAATCAGAGCATAATTTGCCAGCTGCTGGGGGAAAAGCATCTATTTAACTGAAACATTTTTCAAAAGAAGTGAAATCTAATCTGTATTGCCAGATTCCTATCTGTTACATTAGGATAACTCCATTAAAGTCAATTGAGTTACTTTGGATTTACACTGGTGTAATAGAGAGCATGGAAAATTTGATGATTTTTATTTGTAAGGAGGGACACAATAGATCAGTTTCTGAAGATGGAAAAATTATGCTTTGACTAAAATGGCATTCGTTCCACCTCATTAAGAACATAATTCCTAAGGAGTTCAGGGAGAGGAAATCGTGATGAAGTTCAGGGAAAACGTTTATTTTCTGCTGCTCCCTACTTTTTCATTACTTTTGCATGATAAGAGAAGAAAAGGTATTATTTAAGTTTTGTTCTTAAGCCTGGATGCACAAAAGGTGTTAGACACCTAAACCTGATCTGCACTACAAACTTATGTTTAGGTAACTGAATTTTCGACACCCCTGAGTGATGCAGTTATACCACCCTAACTCCCGGTGTGGACAGTGCTACGTCAACAGGAGAGCTTTTCCCATTGGCATAGCTACGGACTCTTGGGGGAAGTGGATTAACTACGCTGACAGGAGAAGCTCTCCCGTCAGTGTAAGGGGTGTCTTCACTAAGCGCTACAGCAGCGCAGCTGCAGTGCTTTAAGTGTAAACAAGCCCTTTGTCCCTATTTTAAGGACAAAACTCCTGCTGAAGACCCTCTAGGTGCCTAAATTCACTTGGTGCCAAGATTTTTTTTTTGCAGAACAGATCTGCTAGGCACCTGTGTTTCTGGCTCTGAGCCTGTGCGTTGCTTCTTCCCTCTAGGCACCCAGGTACCTCTCTTTCTCCCACTTAAGGCCCCAAGCTGTTTACAAACCAGGGGAAGATGTATGTTTGGCCACCTAACTTGCATGCATTGCCTGATCTGGTAGGTGCTCAGAGGGCACCCACTGAGTCAGGCCCCACAGCCAGGTTCACACACAACAGATGGAGGTGGGAGGGAGGGTAAAGTCATCCATTCATCCCTCATAATTTTTAGCCCAGCAGTCAGGGTACTCACCTGGTTATGGGAGACCCCCGGTTCAAGTCTCTCTTCTCCGCCCCTCCCCCCCAGGGGAGAAGGGATTTGAACTAGGATCTTCTATCTCTGAGTGCAATAACCACTGTTCTGTGGGCTGTTCGGGGGGGGGGGGGAGTTCCTCAACTTCTCCTGTCATAACTAGAAAAGCAAGCCAGAAAATGATACCTGAGCATCTTGTCTTCCTTGGAAGCTGGATGCTGCTGACTTAAGTCTGTTTTCATAAATGTTTCGGATTTATGGTTCATAAATGTTTTTGATCTTCATCTAGCTGGGAAAACAGAGCTACCTAATGATTACTTATCAGCAATTATCTGAAGGGGGGTAAAAAAAACCCTAATTCAAATTTCCCCCCCTCATTAATTGAGAGACTGATGCTATGAGAAATTAATCAAGGGGCTGCAGGGTTAATGGGGTATTTAGAATGGCATGGCTGTCATTTGGACTCCATCTGAAAGAGCAGCTGTATTGGTTAAAAGGAGCAAGTGCTTCCAAACAAGCACAAATGCCAACTGGGCATTGAATCTGTTGTACCTTACTGCACTGAATCTGGAATTAGGTACAGGCTGGTGAAGAAAGTCAGCTAGCTCAGCAATTAAACAAAATCATCGAGAGAGATACTTATCCAAGACTTCTTCTTGAGCCTTAGTTACAGCAAAAGTTACTGCTAAAAATAGAACCAACAGGACTTTAGATTGCAACATGCCTGAAGAAGCTTCTTTTGTCTTCACTTCTATCAAGTGAGAGACATGATTTCAAAACTTCGTGGATTTGGCTCTAAGAACTTGGGAAAGGATTGAAGTTGATGGAAAATTAGACACCCATTGTCCAGTACCTTGCCCTATATCCTCCTGCGCCTTTGTGGTGGCACAGAGGGGCCACACAGCCAGTTTAAGTGCCTACCGGAGGATTATCCTGGAGTGGGGTAATAACCACGTGGTAGAGAACCAACTGGCTCTGTGCAGCCCCCTCTTTCCTGGCACAAGGAAATAGGGTCCTGACATGGGGGCTTTGGCCTGATTGGTTTGCTGTAGCTGCGGAAATGCTCTCCTGGGGCCATGGGCAGCAGGGGTCGATCTATAGCAATCCAGTGAAATATCGGGTCCAGTATTTGTTTTTCTTCCAGTTAAAAATGTTTGGAACAGTTTATATGGACAGGTTGATAAAACAAAAATGTGACTCAAAAGGCATGTTAGTGGCAATACCATATGGATGGGTGTTCTGGTGAGTACAATAGCAAACAAGAGTGTAGGGATGTGTATACTATACACTTACTGAAAATTACTGTATTGTGGTGAATCTGTAAATGCACAATTCCTTCAATCTGATTGGCTGAGACTACTTCATTTTAGTAAAACTGTTCAGCAAATTGATTCGTATTAATGGATGTTTCTGTATCTGATTGCTACTGTGTTACATATTCATAAATATAAATACTGCATAAAACTTAAATCAAGACAATTCAGTTCACCTAAGAGTTCTGCCATTTTCTTTGTTATTAAGCCAGCACTTGTGGGTATTATGCTATACAGCGGTTCTCAAACTGTGAGTCGGGACCCCAAAGTGGCTGGCTTAGACTTGCTGGGGCCCGAGCCCCACCGCCTGAAGTTGAAGCCTGAGCCCCACCATCTGGGGCCAAAGCCCGAGGGCTTCAGCCCTGGGTGGCCAGGCTTGGGTTACAGGCTCCCTGCTGGGGCTGAAGCCTTTGGGCTTGGGCTTTGGCTACCCCACCCAGGGCGGCAGGGATCGGGCTTTAGCTCAGGCTTCGGTTCCCATTCCTGTGGTCGCGTAGTAATTTTTGTTGTCAGAAGGGAGTCGTGGTGGAATCAAGTTTGAGAACCCCGTGCTATGATAGTTATGTGAGTAGCAGTCAGACAAAGCAGGTTGCTTATTGCAATTGCTTTTTAAGATGCTGAAACTATGGGTCTGTATTTAATAAGGGGAAGGCCTTTATATACCATACAGTCTTTTCCTGGCCCTGAATGCACTTTGTTCCTAAACCAAACATAGACTATGCAAGTTAGGGTGTTGGGAGGTATTCGCAATCACCATCAAGACAACAAGCCCAGATGCATTGCTCTGTGCTTGACAAACTGACATCAACATCATTGCTTTAGGCAAAAGCATCAGCCAATATGTTAACAATGTTGCTTAACTAACAACAATATTGTGTCCTAAGAAATGTGCTGATTAACAAAGTTAAAACACCAGTAGAATGCAGCTGTCACATGACTGGGGCGTAGGTACTTGGCTCTTTTTGGATAACCGTATTCTTGGAATGCTACATAATTTGCATATTCATTCTGTTACAGATATGGTTTCTGTTTAACATTTACAGAATGTTATGTATGGGGGGGAGGGAATCCTCTAGGATATGAAACATCTCAATACAGAAGCACCTTTGAGGATCAGGGATGAGAAGTACATTACCACAAATTACAAAACTCATCCCAGGAGGACCTTCTAGTGTACAGCATATTGTAAAGGTATAAATATTCTACCAGAAATATTGTTTTCAAATAAGAAAGCATATTGAATTTGAAGATGAGAAAATAGGCCATTTGACTCCTTCAATCTGATTCCAATTAAAGAAAGCAATTTAAGTGAAGGAAGATTTAGTCGTTAGCTTTAGAAGCTGTATGTGATTGGCTCAATTAATATTGGCTTCTAGTTTTTAAAGTATAACTAGCACTACTAAGTCTAACAAGGAAAGATTAACGTGGAAAATTGGGAAATGTAACAATCACCTATTTACCAAAGTTAACTAGCCCATCTATTTCATACATAATATAATGAAGAATGTGCAAATTAAATGTGCTTTAATCAAAATTTGAGATTAAATTTGTAGAGGGGAAGAAAAGGATGCAAGAGAGAATCCTAGGGTCCTATCTCAGTGGAACCAGGACTGTTGGAGAGCAAAATATAGCATAAATCCAACTTTTATGGAAATTGGAATTTTGCACAGGCTGTTACCTGGGGTTTCAAATTTATGCTATTGGTGCACATCTGATTGCACTCATGTGCTGATTACATCACCACAAGGCGTGTATGGGGGCCAGCGGCCCAAACTGAAAGAACCCACTGGAGGCCACAAGGCCTTTCCCAAGAACAATAGAAATAAACAAACAGGGGAAGGGTCCTTGAGACTTGAGGAGGAAGGATGGCTGCTGGTTGGAGGAAGACTGTGCTGAGAGAGGGCTGTGTGAACCATGTCAGTCCATGATGAACTTGTACTGACAAACTGAGGTTCAAGAATAGAATGAAGCTCAAAATCATAAGTTCAATTGGTTCAGGGTTTGGTGCAAATGTTTTACCTTGCTCTGCTTAATTAGTTCCCTGTTTACTGAAGCAATCCAAAGACTACTATCATAAATACCAGCCTAGCACCCTTTTTTGAAAAATTAAATCTGCTCAAACAAGTGGTGGTTCTGGAAATGATAATGGCAATTTGGTTCACCACAGACAACTCTGATACCTAATCTTCTTAGCTGCTTAAAGACAGTAGAGAATTTGAATGACCTCTACCACCAACAGTCATTGCTGAGAAGGAAATCTACATCCCACTCCCAAACCATGCAGTAGCTTGAGTGGTACTTAGGTAATCTTTTCTCATTGTAGCAGACATCATAAACTGCCTCTCTTCCAGGGTAATATGATAAAGAACCTACTAGAGAGCTAACTCTAATTTCAGCTGCTGGTAGCTTGGATCTCTCCCAATCAGATTTCCATGCCAGAATGTGGAACTGAGACAAAACTGGTTATGCTGATGGATGATCTCTTCTCCATGGACATGGGGCGGATGCACGCACACACATGTCCAGCATGGTCTCTGAAGCATTTGAAACTACTCATCATCAAATATCACTTTCCTCATGTTTGAGAAATGTCCAAGGTGACTGGAAATGTGCTGCATTTGATCCAGTCCTTTCTCTTGGGCTGTCTTCCCAAACTTGGAACGAGGCATAATAAGCAAGTGCACCTCCTCATCCAAAGCCCTCAGCTGTGGAATTCCTCAAGGCTCTACCTTTCCCCATCATCTAATTCAATATCTTTATGAAGCTACTGGAGGAGATTGTGGAACCTAGGAAAGAAGGCCAGCAGCATGCCATCAACATGCGGCTCTATAGCTCTTTTTCATCAAACATAAACAGCACCATCACCCAGCGTTCTCAGTGCCTGGCGAAAATAAGCACCTGGATGCTGAGCTAAAGCTGAGCCTAGGCTAGGCTGCTTCCAGGGTAAAGCGCAAAACGAATGCGCTTGACTTTCGCTTCTGTACAATCCATTTATTATTTAAAAGATTCAAAACAAATTATTACTACCTGTGGGGAGGAAAAGAGAAGGAACAGATACTATTAGAGCATTTTTTGTGTGTGATTTGAGTCCATTAGATACCATAGTAATGGGTGTAGTAAAGCACCTAACTAGCATATAAAATATTAAAACAAATTCCTTCCTGTAAAGTCTAAAGGAATGTCAAAAGATACTGAAAGACTTCAAAAATAAATATACGTGACATGATATAGATTCATTCCTTGACCTTACCTAGTTCCATCTCCTGGTGAATAATTATAGTAACAATTATTATCTTTACGGTATGCCCTCAGCCAAAGGAGATTTACAGAATAATACTTGGTAACAAACGTCTCACTAGTTGAAAAGCTAGTAAAAACAAAATCTTTGTTTTTCCATTTAACTTAACTTAGCTCATTCCATTTTAATTTTAAATTATTTTTAAAGTATAAATTTTCTTACCATACTCTGGAATCAACTATGCTCAGTGGATTTTCTTAAGATCTGTTTCAAATGGCAGTATATGGAAAACATATGTAAATTTATATTCACTTTTGCCTCCTTTTTACATCTGGTAAGATCCTGGCAAAGGAGGAACAATACAGCATATTAAGATGTAGATTTGGAAACCAACATTGCTGAAAAATGGCAAAATACCTCCACATTAGCTGTATGGTAGATGAATTGATCTCTGCCCCTGTAATGTACAAGTTATGCCAAATTCTGAAGCTCTGGAGATGGGAGCTGAATCAAGCTCTAGGAATGGGTGGAGAAAGATTCTCTGATACAGATGAGAAATAAAGATTGGTGTAGTCAAATAAGTTGTTTTTTTAAGAAATCAGTTATTCTATTTTTGCTACTAGTCAATGTCTTGCAAGATATATTTCTACAAAAACATCCAATTTGACATTACCTATCTATGTATTTATTATAACCATCTTTGAAAATGTATCTGAAATTTAACCACAAATCTAAAAAGAGCTTATTTTGGAAACTGGGTGGAGAGATACTAATGCAAAGGAGTGGGACACCTTCAGCTCTGTTATCCCAACTTCCACCACTATAACTAAGGCCTGGAGTACACTACAAAGTTAGGTGGAGGCACAGCAGCTTACATCGAGCTAACTGTGTAAGTTTCTATGATAAAAGGTCACTCCCACCAATGTAACTCACCAGTTTCACCAACTTAATTCCTTCTCTGCAAGAGGCATAACATTTAGGTTAATGTAGTTAGGGTGATGCAGTGTCAGTATAGACACTGCATTACTTACATTGACTTTAGTGGTCTCTAGTAGGTGTCCCACAATGCCCCACCTGACCACTCTGGTCACTATTTTGAACTCTGCTGCACAGCGGCCAGGTACATGCGCCTCCCATTTTAAAGCCCACAGATTTTTGAAATTCCATTTCCTGTTTGCTCGGCCTGGAGAGCTCACCTAGCAACTGCCCAGCTGACCATGCTGGCTTCATGCTGCAGACAGACTCCTGCCTGGAGTACACAGGAGGTATTGAATCTACTGGGTCTGTGGGGAGAAGAGGCTGTGCAGGCACAGCTCCAGTCCAGCCACAGAAGTGTTGATATCTCCGAGCAAATTGCTCAGGGCATGGGTGAAAAGGGCTAAAGGAGAGACCCGCAGCAGTGCCACGTGGAAGTCAAGGAGCTTCGGCAGGTGTACCAGATGGCAAGGAAGGCTAACAGTCCAGTGTAGAGCAGCAGACATGCCACTTTTACAAAGAGCTGTGTGCCATCCTCGGTGGAGAGCCCACCCCAACCACACGGATACTTCAGGGGAACTGGAATCACTGGCCCCCAGAGGGAACAGTAAGGAGAAGGTGTCATGACGAGGAGGAGTATGTGGTGCTGGCGACTGGGTGATTAGGGTGACCAGATGAGAGGAAGAAAATATCAGGACACATGGGGGGAGAGGGGTCTGCCGGCGGAGCAAAAAAAAGGCGAGTGCCGCTGGCGGAGCGAAATATCAGGACAAATTGCATCCTGACCAAAGATCGGTCAGGATGCGGGACAAACACCTAAAAATCGGGACAGTCCTGATTTTATCAGGACATCTGGTCACCCTATGGGGAATCCAGTGATGCAGCAAACCACGACCTGCTTTTGTCATGTGAATCCTCCATAGAGATCTTGAGGAAACTTTCCTGAAGATAGTCTGCAATCCTCTGCTGAAGGTTTCTGAGGAGGGCTGCCTTATATCTTCCTCCAGGGCAGAACACTTTCCAACACTACTCTGCAGTTACTTCATCAGGCACCATTACAGCACTCAAGCTAGCAGTATATGGATCTGATCTGCAGCTGGACACCTGCAGGAGTTGTTCTTTCAGCTTCTATTACCCTCAGGAATGAGATAGCCGCTAAAATCACCACTGCCTGTGGAAAGCACTGCAAGTATTCAGTTCAATTGCCCTATCTGGATATACTCATGCCCATGGGAGATTTTCCCCTCCCTCTCCCCCCCGCATATTGTCCTAACTGCCCCCTGGGCCATACTCACCATGGCTGAGACCGCCACTGTGCTCTAGGAATCCCAAGGAGAAGTAAGAATGCAGTATTGCAACTTGTGTGGATCAAGGGGAGTGAGTTCAGGTTACTAAATTTCCATTTACCTTGTGAATATACTCACAATAGTACCTCTGTGTAGCTTTTGCAGCTGGAAATGTGGGCTTGAGGGTGTCTCCATCCACACCAACAGAGCAGCTCAGCCACATGAGGAGAAGAAAGAGGATGTGGAGTTAACCTGATTTTTAGAGGGTTATCTATTCTAGGCTTGCCAATGATCTGATAGAAAATAATCAAGTTCTTGTCCTGGAAATCCAGCTACACAGAATTAAATGTAGAGAAGTCAATATTTTTGTAAGGACCCTCGGGGTATGTGGCAAGAACAATCTTGCTGAGAACAAAGCCAAGCTTTAGAGATTTTTATTAAAATAAAGGAAAAAGTGATCAAAGCTCCAAACCACAGAATCAAACAGAAATAATACAGTTCTGGGGGTACTTGTTGTATCATTCCTTACAAAGTCTACTTAGAAGCGTACTCAGACCCTTTCTTGGGGACCTGATGATACGAGACAAAGGACCATCTTCATCACTGGCATGCCAAATGAGTCCAATGGTCCAGGTTCCTCAATATCCGAGATTGATGGTTGGAGAAAAGGGTCAAATGTTGAGTAGCTAATTTATGATGAAAAGCTAAGCTAAAAGTTAAAGAAGGGGGGGAGTGGAGAAACAAAAGGGAACTTAAAAGAACTAAAGATTCACTCCACATGGTAGTTTGCCCTCTTATAGGGTCTTGTCACTATCCTGAATATTCATGTCAGTGCACAACCTTCCAGGCCCAAATCTAAATTTCCTCACCCACATAAACTTACAGAACACTTACTCTATAGGCTAGCATATTCATAAATATTAATCCCATCTATCTCATTCTCAAAACCAGTTACCTTTGACCTGAACCATTACTTCCATGTTCTTGCAGTGTTCTTTGTGGTTACCAGCAGGTCCCAAAATTTTGGTGAACACATTCAGTTCCGTAAAATCTAAAGGGTATCTAGTAGGCCATTTATCTATGCCAAAGATTACAAACACTCATGTTAAGACCAAGGCCTTGTTTTTTGTTGGCATCCTTTTCTCTACGAGAGATGGTGGGAATTGCAGCCTATGATGTAGATGGTTTGCAATGCCTCATGTGACTGAATAGTCCCATCTGAGATTTTCATTATCTTTGGCAGTTGTTGCAAATGTTTGTATCTTGGTTGGGAGCTCCTTGCTTCCTATGGGCTCTTTTCCCTTCAAACTGTAGGACAGCTCCTGTCCTGGACTTTGATACCCTGATGGAGACAATGGTAACACTTGTTACAATCACTTGCCAAGATTTCCCAAAGGTCAGGATCAATTCCAAATTCCTTCATATCTTACCTGCATGTGTCTTTATAGCTCTGATAGCTCTCCATATCGCAAGTACTTGGGTATGTGTTTGTCTTCCAACCTACTTAGATGGCCCAGCCAGCGCAGTTGTCTTTGCTTGAGCAGGGCTGTCACACTTGGTATAAAGAACCTCTGCATTGGTGACTTTATCTTGCCATTTGGTGTGGAGTATGCAGCATAAACAGCGCAGATGGAAACTGTTTAACCTTCTCTCTTGAGGAGCATAAATTGTCCATGTTTCCCACCATACGTGAGAGTGCTGAGGACGCAAGCTTGGTACACTAGCATTTGGGTATTTATGGTAAGCTTTGAGTTGTTCCGTGCTCTTTTAGTTAGTCTGCTAAAGGTGGTGGCAGCCTTTCCAATGTGAACATTTAGTTCTTCATCCAGTGAGAGGTTGGTGGTCATTGTAGAACCTAAATAGCTGAACTGTTGGACTACTTACAGCTGGTTTTCATCTAAGGTGATTGAAGGATCTTGTGGAACCCCCTGCCCTAATATAACCATTTTCTTAATGTTGATGGTGAAAGCAAATGCCTGACAAGCACTTGAAAGGTGGTCCATGAGTTCTTGTAGGAGACCTTCATCATGGGCTATGAGGGCAGCAACATCAGTGAATAGAAGTTTCCTGATTTGCTTTAGCTAATCATACAGATCTGTAGATTCCTTGCATTACAGCCAAATATAAAGTAATGTCTACTGAAATTATTCAGTACAAAAATATAAGCCTAATATAATCAATCAAACCAGTAAATAAAGACAGGGTCTGATTTAACAAGCTAGCAGGAGCAAGAGGACATGTTCCAAGTGATCCTGCAAGCCTCTGGTGTTAGGATATCGAATGCAGGGCTTGGAGCATCACCCTCCTGGACAGGGATAAAGCGGAGAGGAGAAGTGCGGCAGGCGATGCCAATGCTTCTCAAGTGGCGAACAGACATGCTGGAGACTCATGTTGACCTTCAGGTTCAACAGACCCATGCTCACCTCGCTTTTCAGCCCATAGAGAACTGCATTCTGGGACCTCCCTACACCCCTTCCCCCGATATTACATATGTCGCGTCCAGGACCTCTGCACTACCCCCACCACCCTGCCCTTGGGGAGAGTACAGACCATCTCAGCCATGCATACACTGATCTGTGAGAGATGCAGTCGCTGTATGTTTGTGAAATGAAAATGACTGTTCTTTTTCCATGTGTTCATAAAGTGTCATTCAGTTACAAATATGTCTGTGTTCATGGGTTTGGAATAAGTCTATTTATGGAAACTTAATTCATCTTTATTAGTTAAGTTTATTAGCTGGATGCGGCTGACATCATTCACAGATGATAGCAATAGATGCATTTGCAATGTTATATTACTATACACACAGCACTAATTACAAGCTCATTCCAGGGTACAAAAAAATGATGCCACTATTAAAATGGTCTTTCAAAGCCATATAGCTTCCTGTTCAGCTCTTCTTATAGCCCTGGTATATGGCTGCTCAAAATCAGCAGACAGCTGTTCCACCTCTGCCCTCTTCCTCCCCCATCTCCTTTGGAAACTTTCCCCCTTTGATTCACAGATATTATAAAGCACACAGCAGCCAGCTATAACCATTGGGAAACTTTTTTCAGTGTGGTCTAATCTCATGAGTAGACAGCGCTAGGCATCTTTCAAATGGCCAAAGGCACATTCAGCTCTCATTCTCCACCTGCTACTGTCGAGGTGGCTGGTGTACAACTTCATGAGCCCTGATAGTGAGGGGTAGGCTGGGTCTCCCAGGATCTCTGTTGGCATTTCAACATTCCCGATGGTAATCCACTGGTTGGAAAAGCTTGCAGCTTTCTGAACAGGCCTGTGTTCTTAAAGATGCACGTGTCATGCACCTTCCTCGACCATCCTGCACTGATGTTGGTAAAATGTCCCTGATCATCCACCGGGGCTAGCAGTACCTTAGAAAAGTAGACCTTTCTGTTGATGTACTCTGTGGCAAGGTCATCTGGTGCCAAAATAAGGATTTGTGTGCCATATGTCTCCCCACCAGAGTTTGGGATCCCCATTGCTACAAAATCATCCACTACGTTCTGCACATTGCCCAGAGTCAGTCCTTCATAGCAAGATGTGATTAATGGCGCTGCACATTTGCATTACAGCAGCCCCCACAGTGGATTTTCCAACTCCAAACCGATTGCTACTGATCAGTTGGGAATCTGGCATTGCAAGCTTCCACACAGCAATCGCCACTTGCTTCTCCACTGTCAGTGCAGCTCTCATTTTGTTGTCACTCTGTTGGATGGCTGGGGTGAGTTCCATACACACTTCCAGGAATGTGTCTTTGTGCATCATCCGAAAGTTCTGCAGCCACTTCTCATCATCCCATACCTGCATAAGGATGTGATCCATCAGTCACTGCTTGCTTCTTGGGCCCAGAACCAGCACTTCACCATTTGCAGCTGCTTCATGAATGCCAACAACCACCTTGAATTGTTTTTCTATGTCCCACAGCAAGCTAGCCTCCAAAGAATCATCATGTTCCCCATGGCTCCTCTGGTGGGTCTACAAATACTGCAGGATCAGGTGCATTGTGCTCACAACAGTCATCACAAAAAGGCAGAGCTGTGCAGGATCCATGCTTCTCGCAGAGAGGGTGTACACGTGGGTTTGCGGGGCTTTTGAAAAGAGCAATGAAACATTATGGGATGCAGATAAAATTATGGGATAAAGAAAACTGCATCATGGCACATTGAAACCATGTTTCAAGTCACCCCTGTGCGACTTGTTTGCACCCATGCAGCATTGCAAACCCTTTCCAATACACACTGCGCTAGATGGTGGCAAGTTGCACAGTGGGATAGCTACGCAGGGTGCACTGCTCTCCGCCTTGATGCAAGCACTGTTAGAGAAGACGTGCATCACTGACACAAGGAGTATAGTGTGGACATGCAAAAGCGATTTAATTACTGTGGAGTCTGTATGTCAACATAGCTTAGGTCAACTTAATTTTGTAGTTTAGACTTGCCCTTAGGGCACAGGAGCCATATTGCGGGAAAGTGGTTTGGCAAGATACAGTGCCCCCAGGCTCACTCGACTTTGGGGTATGGAGTCACCACCACCAAACGTCGGTGGCTCTTGCTGAGGATGAAGTGCAGCTAGAAAATGGGCTAGTTGAATATATCTCCTGAGTAGTCTATCGAGTCCCACCCAAAAGCTGCCTTGCCCTACCAGTCATATGAATCCCTAACCAAAGAGAGAAATGATTCTTTAAAGTTTGTCTTTTTTCTATGAAGACTGTTTGTTTGGTACCAGGAACTGTAGCCCTTTGCCACTGTGAAAAAAGTGGTCTAAATAACAGTAGTTAAAATCCTCTGATTTAAAAAACACAAAACAACCAAATTATCTAGGTAGAAAATAAAGATTGACTACTCTAGAGCCGATGGGAATACACTTTCTCCAATTTAATGAAAATCGATCTCAAACTTTCACAATAGTTCTTTAGTCCTAAAGGGACCAAGACATTCACTATTTGGATGTCAAAATCACAAGCATCTCTCTTGCTTTACTCTTGATCTGCTCCTTCTCCTTTTCCACATAAATAGATTAACGATACAGGAGTGCCTAATGTACTTACACAGTAGTCTCTGCCTATCTTTCTCAATTTCATTGTGATTCTCTTAATTCCTTGCAATATTTCATAGAATTGTCCTACTAAAGGACACAACAGCAACTAAAACGCGTCAGAACAATTTCCCCAAAACTAATAAGGCAAAAATGAATTATTTTGAATGAAATTGCATTTGATATCTTCTGCATTAGTATTGCTAAATGTAATTAGAGGTGCCTGGGGTGGTGTTTCCAAAGCACAAATGGCAGATAGGCACCCAGCTTTGAAAATCCCCCCCCCCTTAATTATTACATTTAGAATGTCAATAGACAGTGCAATTGGTTATGTAACTGCTATTTGAAAGCTTCTCCCTTGCTCATTTCAAGTTACATTTAAAGAAAAATCTTTATTGAAATATCAGTGTATTACAATGCACATGACTACATACATTTCTTTTTCTCATGCGCTGCAACAGCCATCTCATTTCCGTTGTTACTCCATTATGGAAAATATATCACAAGTATAAGATGAATATTGGGAGAACCAGTATCCATCCTCTCCCATGTGCTCCTTTTACATTGTCATTATCTCATATGAAACACAAATTTGATAGTTTATTAGAAAGAAAGTTAGAGCATTGCTCTGTGAGGTTCATCTTTGTAACTGCGTGGTCTGACTCTTAAGGGCCAGCTGAGGCTAGCCGGGCCAGTTCAATTATCAGACTCAGCTAGGAAGGGATCAGCTAATTATAAAAACCAGAAAGTGGCTCAGGGAAGAGAGCTGCAGGAGGGAGGCTGACTTCTCTGATTGGTTTTTGGAGCAGAGAGAGAGGGGTATAGAGTGAAAGGTGCAGCCTATGTTGCTCAGGGGAATTAGCTTTGTTGAGTGTTACTTCTTGAGTTCTTGACTGAATTAATAAATTGTGGCCTAAGAGAAGGGTCTGAAAGAGTCTGGGGAAGGCAGGCCAACAGCCCTACTTTGGCTTGTCAATTTACTTCATTATTGGTTTCATTTCACATATCTATTGTAGAGCATATAGGGACACTCAGGAAAACAAAGGCAAATCAGCTAAAGGTGTGAAGTAAATGTGTGTAAGCCAAAGCAAGTTAAATTCGGGTGACAAGATAGCAAGGGTGAAAAATTGGGACTGGGGGAAGTAATAGGATCGTATAGAAGTCCCTAATATCAGGGTAGTCTCAATAAAATCGGTACATCTGGTCACCCTAAGTTAAACCCTCATGTGGATGCCTCATTAAAGAGTAAAGAGGCCTTTAACTCCTGCCCAATAACTTCACACCTAGTAGATTAGCCTTAACTTTCCTCAGTGTGCCCACGGAGACAAGCTCTTACTACCATTCTCTTGAAAGATGGATCCTTCTGAAGCCAAAGTTGTATGAAAAAGATACCTTAGAAAACCAAACTGAATGAGTTAATTAGCACAGTTGTAGTAACAATTAGTGCATCTTGTAGTTCTGAAATGTCCTTTAGAGTGTGGTGGTTGTTGGTATTTTTTTGAAGAAATAATGAAGCTTTCTCTCTGGGGCAAATTCTATACCAACTTCATGAAGACCAAAACAGAGTTCTTATTGAAGTTATGGCAATTTTTCAATTGACTTAAAAAGAACCAAGATTTGGCCGAACCAAGAAAGTGGAACTTTGCCATTTTCTTTGTGAACACTCTGTTTGTTAATAGAAATAGTTACATTTTGCTCAGATTCATACAACTATCAGAGGAGCATTGCAGCCTCTGCAACCCATAAGAATTCAGTTCGTCCCAAGAATTCCCTAAATCCTATTTCATAACAGTACCGGACTAATACAATTATGTTTATGAAGATGCATAAGCTATGGGCGGCTCACTTTCCATGTAATAGTCACATGGGGTCTTTTTTACAAACCCCACACTGGGCCAGGACAGGAAGAAGTTAATGCTTTGACCTGCAGCAGGGGCTGATGTCAGTTGCACATCACAACACTTCTCAGAAATGGCAAGCTTATTTCATAGATCACAGTAGTCTCTGTGACCTTGTGTTCCCCTCCCCATCTATTTATTGTATTCACCTGTTGTTTCTTGCCCCATACTAAGGGCTGGTCCATACAGTGAGTTACTGCATGGCAAACCAAGGTATGAAACTACAACACCCAGTGAGGATACTGCAGCAGCACTGTGAAGCCCTACCGTGCAGCTTAGTATAACACTACTTGAAAGCAAAATATGAGAAGTTCAGGCTACGGATTGTTCATCCATCCATTCAGAGACTGAGAAAGCTGGCCAAATTTCCCTGAGGCAAGAGCAAGGGGAAGTATGGGGAACAACAGTATTGGGGAGGGCTTTTCCCGCTGAGTTGAGGTTATAAACTGTTTGAAATCCTAGTGAATGGGAGAAATGGAGGGAAAAGGAAGTCTGGGAATAGTCTAGAGGTGGTGAATTTCTCCCCCCCCCCCCCCCCCCCCCCCATTGAAGGAATCCTAGTTTATTCCTAGTTAGGATGACCTATTATTGAGTTTTTGGAATAATTATTTTGATTAAAGAGTTGTTTTCCTGCCTTATCCTACAGCATGCTTTCTTTTTAGCTCCTGCTGTGGCGAGTCAGCTTTCTCATGACATGGCTCCCACTCTGGCTTACATATTTATCTGAAACACAACACAGTAACATTCAAGTTCCAGGCTCTTTATTAAACTGTGTAGTTTATTCATCTTGTGTGTCATGAGAGAGTGGATCAAAAGAAATTGAATAACAAAAAATTGTTTAACTGAGAGGTATGAAATGCAATTGTGCATTTTCTTTGTTTCAAAACGCTACAACCATTGTTCATATCTGTTCTAAAACAAAGTATCATGTTGAGCATAAAAATAGCTCTTACATCAGATTCTTTTTGAAAATGCTCTTATGTAGTTAAGAACTGCAAAAAAAAGACAGATATAATGTAAGAGCTAAAAAGCAAGCAGAATAGAGAAGCATACAGCTATGTCTACTTTATAAAACTACAAGTGAAGAGGGTGAATGTAGAAAGGGGGTTAATAAGTGTCACAGAGCAGCTGGCAGTATGCATGCTGCAATGTCAGCAAATTGAACAAAAACATTTCACTTTCATGAGGCTGAGAGGAAGGAAACAGCTGAGTGACAAGTATAGCAATACCAGTTTTGAAGGGTTAGATTAAAGGTCACAGCCAAAAGGTATCCATCATCACAGAAAACTCTCTGCATAAGCCCTTTTCTAGAGTTCTTTCATTCATACTAAAGCTTAGCTGTGTGTAGTTTGTTTAATGTACACTTTGGATGCATATGACTTAGTGGAAATGGAATATACCAGTAATTTGATTTCTTTACTCCTGTCATGTTGAGTTTAGCTTACACTTTGTCTCTTCTCCTTGGGGAGCCAATATTTAATAATGGTCTCTTCAATCCAGTAGAGAAATAAATATGTAATACAATCAAATGGCTGGAGTTTGTAGCTAGCCAAATTTAGACTGGAAATAAGGTGTAAATTTTTAACAGTGTGTAATTAACCATTGGAACAATTTATCAAGGGTCATTGTGGATTCTCCATCACTAAGATTGGATGTTTTTCTAAATGATATGTGCTAGGAAGTATTTGGAGGAAGACTAAATGATCACAATGGTCCCTTCTGACCTTGGAATCTATGAATCTATTAAACCTTTGAGCTCAGTGGTCAACCGAAGATGATTTGCAACTTGGATAGCTTTCTTTGGCATACATGAGCACTTCTGAAACTTTGCTGATAATTGTATCTTTTGACCTTGACACAAGCAAAGGACAAATGTAAAGCCTGTGGGGGGGGAGATGAAATTGTATTATTCTACAGCCTAATCACCTTAAGACAGTGGTTTCCAAACTGGGGTTCACGAAATGGTACAGGGGGTTCTCGGGGAAAAAATTACCTAATGGCGGACAGGGCTGTCCCTAGGAACCCCGGGCAGCACGGAGCCAGCAACCTGGAGCCCCTGGTCTTCCAAGAGCTAAGCAGATGCAAGCATCTATCACACTGAGATTTAAACTTCAAGACTCCTTATAAGAATTGGAAAGGGAGATAGATATTTTTTGCTGTTTCTAAAAGTAAATAGGTAGCTAGTATTGTTTTTAAAATTATTATGAAGAACAAGTTTAAACTTTGTTGTAATGTGCGTTGTTTGCCTGGACTACTCAAGACCTGAATGCTTGTGTAGGAGGAACTCTTTGAGTTGGTTTCTTAAATATCTTCATGCCGTTTCACATCTGATACTCCTTGATGAAACACAGGACCCTTGTCTTATTCAAAGTGATACAAGCTACAAAAGTGAGATCTTGGAAGAGTGTTGCCATTTTCATAATGTACTAAAAAATACTGTAATGATTAATAAGTGTGTAATAAGCATGTCATTTAAATACAAATTTTATATTTCCAAGATCACGGCTTTTATAATTTATACTCAGGTAAAGGAGACAATCCCTAGAAATATTCATTTTTAGGAGGGGGTTCGCGAGACACGACCTTTTTAGTGAAAGGGGTTCACAGGTGGTTAAAGTTTGGGAACCACTGCCTTAGGATAATATGAAGAGGAGGAGCGAGGCTGCTTTCCTTTCCAATCTGTATAATTAGGCATTGTTTTTTTCTTTTTGTGAGCAGTGTATAAATATAGATCCTGATCCTGAAAGATACTGAACTAAAACTCCAGTTGACTTCAATGTGTGTTGAGGAATCGCAGCACAAGGTTCTGTGAACTTTACTGACAAACAAGCATAAGTGAGATGAACTGTATATTAACTGACTTGTTTAATATCTTGAAATATTCTTACATGGAAAGGGTTTGATTGTTGGATGGCCAATACACTGGAATGTGGGATGGGAGTTGGGGAGAAGAGGGCAGAAGGACTCTTCTCTACTCATTACATGGCCAGCACGTGGGCCAGCCATATTGCAGGCCTTGCACTCAAGGGAGGAAGGATTATCTGTGGCATTAGCCGAGGGGGAGGGGTCAGACAGCCTCATCCTGTAGGGAGCAAGCAGCAACATTTCCCTGCACGCTGGTCTGGTGGGAGAGAATTGGGCCTTCCTGAAGCATAGCTCCACCCAAAGTCCCTGTGTGTTAGTCCAGCTCCCTCGCCCTGCCCCTAATACAGACCGGTGGTTCAATGATACAGTTGTGGCACAAAGTATTTGCCACAATTGTGGCGTTGCATTACAGGCTAGCATTTATTGCCAGACTACGAACTGTTATATCACTACCAGTCCTTTTTTTTTTTTTTAAGACAAAGAGGGACAGGTATTTGTCATGATAAGGAATCTTTGCTTATTGATGTGGTTTCTTTTCTTTTCTCTACAAATCCCCTGCACCATATATCTTTTGTGCTTTACTATTAATAAAAATGGCCAAGTTTGAACGGGTTGTATCTGAGGACTGCAGCATTTTCACATTTTTGAAGGCTTTCACCTGAGGCTCAAAGCCATTTACCAACACTGATTATGTAAAGCTACTCACTACACTGTGAAATAGGTGCATATTATTATCCCCTTGTACAGATGCAGGCACAGAGTCACAAAATGGTTAAATGAGATCTTTTTGTAAGTCACAGAGCAGGCCACTTGAGGAGTCTGGAAAATCACAATTCAAGAAGGATGTTGATAAATTGGAGAGGGGCATGGTTAATCATTCTCATGGCTCTTCCCTAAATTTGAGGATTGAAAAATATGTCTTAGATACAGAGACTGAAGGAGCTCAATCTATTTAGCTTAACAGAGAGAAGGTGAAGAGGTGATATACACTAAAATCATAAGTGCCTATGTAGAGAACAAATATTTGATAATGGGAGTAGCAGAGAAAGGCACACCTTGATGCAATAGCTGGAAGTTGAAGCCAGGTAAATTCAGATTGGAAATAAGGTGTATATTTTTAACAGTAAAGGTGATTAAACATTGAAACAATTTACCAGGGGTCATGGTAGATTCTCCATCACTGTCCATTTTAAAATCAAGACTGTGTGTTGTTTTAAAAGATATAGGCTAGGATTTATTTTGGGGGAGAGTGTTATTGCAGATGCTATCTAGTAGGGCAGACAAGATCTCAGTGGTCCCTTCTGGCCTTGGAATCTATGAATAGTATTCGAGAATCTGAACTCCAGTTTCCTGCTTGAACTACTGAATATTAGTGTCCCTTTTTCTTATGTAAGAGCAAAAGGGAGTGCAACAAGTTAGAAGAAAAAGAAAACCATTCTTCCATTGAATTCTAAGTAAAAAATTAGTTCTGCTTCTCTCCCCGGGGTGAATTCCTTATTTGAATGCTGATGCTCTTTACTGTGTTTTTGCCCTTTCTGAAACATACATAACATGAAGAAATCACAAGGGCACAGAGGGGTTTAAATAACTTTACTAAACATAGAGAACTTGCAAAGTCTAACTACATCTGTGCACTGCAGCTCTGGCTTCTGAAAAAAGGACTGGGAGTCTTGTTAGAGGACTTTACAATTATTCAAAGGGGGGCTACATAATCCACTATACTACATATTGTAATGTAAAAGGCCATAAAGTCATAAATGCATTACAATTATTAAACATACAATATGCTACAATTAAATCTGAGATGATTTACAACTTCTCTCTGGATAATGTCTTGTAGGCATCACAACACTATTTGAAATAGTGTGTCTATATTTTATGGGGTAGCTGTATCAACAATATTTTCCTGCTCTGTACTGTTAGGGTCACTTGCAGTAGGTAGCAGGACATGATGTTTACAGATACTATTACAAGTAACCGTCTGCTGCTGTATTGTAGCTATGGTATTTTCAGCGGATGTCACTGATGTAGAACATACTGCAGTTCTTATGGTGATGGCTAACACCTTGCACTTCTTATGAACAATGCCACCCTGCTTTAACAGATGAATTAACAGAAACTTTAGAACAATAGTACCGCAATAACAGCCTTGAACCCATTACATGGGATCCGGGAGAACTACAAACCAGTCACAGAGAAGGATAGGCAGCACCAGATTTTCAGACCATAGACAAGAATGTGCCCTTTCTCGTTGAGTAGGCTTCTATTCTTCCTCAAAAGAAGATGAACACCCCAATTAGGAGGATTGGTAGACTATTAACCTTTCAGTTTATTCATGCACCTGTGTGGATTGTAGGAAGCCAAAATCAAACCTGGGACCTCTGGATCTTTTAGCTCAGGCAGTAGAGGCTTATGCTTTAAGAGTCTGCTGTGGTAGTCAACACTGTAGTAGTCTCATCAACCTCTATATGTAGTCCAGCTACTACTACAAGGGGACAGCACACCACACAGCATGGGAGTGGATTACACAAACAGCCCTCTCCTGCCTTATGAGGGATTTAAATGCCCACCAATTTTCACTGAAGAAATGAAAGTGTGCTCCATATGACAGGATTCTGTGTACTTTGCTCTCCGGTGTGGAAAAAGTAGAAAAATGCCACCAATTAAACAGCAGCTGAATTTTAATTCAAAGATGGAAGCCTCAGTTCTGCAAGGTAAACAAGCATCCTCAATTCCCAATGTGATTTAACCCCTCCTCCACGTAGTGCAGCATTGGTGGGGAATGCCTTTTCAATACTATATATCTTGTTTGTTGTATCTCAATTTTGTTCCCCTTAAATGTTATTTTATTGTAATGTAAATAAAATTGTATAATTATTTGTAAGTATCTGACTGCTAGGACATGGGCATTTTTAAATTGGGTCACTATTGTACCACTTTACAGATAACATAAGGAGAGCTGGGTTGAAAAACTTCCAGTGGAACTGTTTTCCATCGAAAAATGCAGTTTCATCAAAAGCAAAACATTTTGTGGAAATGTGTTTTCAATGACATTTTTGATGGGGGAAAAAGTTTTGTTTCAGTTTTCATTTTGATTAATTTTGTTTCAACTTGTATATTATATTTAAATATATAAATATTGCATTTAAGATGTATTCCATATAGTATACATATTGAAAATGAATTGAAAAACATTTAAACACTATCAGCATGAAGTGTTTCAATGGCCTTAAATTTAATTTTTTCAAAATTTTCCTTTGGAGGGGAATTTTGAAATTTCAGCTTTTTGTTGAGATTTGGAACACTTCTTTCCCCCCACCCCCAATGTTGTAATTTCCCATGGAATGGAAATTAGACCAGGTCTAATTATACATATTTTTAGAATGGAAATAGAGCCCTAGAGCCATGCTGTGATAACAAATGTTGTGTGAATGATAAGCATGGCTGTGGCAGTTACTTCTCAGGGTATGAAAAGGTCCTTCACCAAAGGCTCTTAAGTAAAGTAAGCTGTCATGGGAGAAGAGGGAAGGTCCTCTCATGGATTGGTAACTAGTTAAAAGATAGCAAACAAAGGGAGGAATAAATGGTCAGTTTTCAAAATAGAGACCGGTAAGTAGTGGTGTCCCCCAGGGCTCTATACTGGGCTGAGTCCTATTCAATATAGTCATAAATTATCTGGAAAAAGGGGTAAACAGTGAGGTGGCAAAATTTGCCAATATAAAATTGCTCAAGATAGTTAAGTCCCAGACAGACTGCAAAGAGCTAGAAAAGGATCTCTCAAAACTGGGTGTCTGGGCACCAAACTGACAGATGAATTTCATGTTGATAAATGCAAAGAAATGCACATTGGAAAACATAATCCCAACTATACATGTAAAATGATTGAGTCTAAATTTGCTGTTACTACTCAAGAAAGATCTTGGAATCATTGTGGATAGTTCTCTGAAAATATCCACTCAATGTGCAGCGGTAGTCAAAAAAGCGAACAATGTTGGGAATCATTAAGAAAGGGATAGATAATAAGACAGAAAATATCATACTGTCTCTCTATAAATCCATGGTATGACCACACCTTGAATAGTGTATGCAGATGTCGTCGCCCCATTTCAGAAAAGATATTGGAATTGGAAAAGGTTCAGAAAAGGGCAACAAAAATGATTAGGGATATGGAATGGCTGCCATACGAGAAGAAGAGATTAATAAAACTGGGATTTTTCAGCTTGGAAAAAGATGACTAAGGGGGGATATGATAAAGGTCTATAAAATCATGGCTGGTGTGGAGAAAGTAAATAAGGAAGTGTTATTTACTGCTTCTCATAACACAAGAACTAGGGGTCACCAAATGAAACAGGCAGCAGGCTTAAAACAAAAGGAAGTATTTTTTCTCCACAACGCATAGTCAACTTGTGGAACTTCTTGCCAGAGGATGTTGTGAAGGCCAATACTTTAAATCTTAATTGCCAATATATCATCTGATCTCTGGTCTACACTACAGATTTACATTGGTATAAATACATAGTTTAGGGGTGTGAAAAATCCATGCCCTGAGCAATGTAGTTATACCAACCGAACTCCTGGTGTAGACACTACTATGTTGGCAGGACAGCTTCTTCTGTTGACATAGTTACCGTCTCTCAGGGAGGTGGATTCACTATGCTGATGGGAGACCGGTCTCCTATTGACAAAGAGCGTCTTCATTAAAGCACTGCAGCTGCACCAGTGCAGCATTTTAAGTGTAGACCTGCCCAGAGAGATGTTAGAATCTCCTCTCCTGAGGATGCTAGATCCCTTGCTGCAAACTAATGATGTCAAAACTCCATGGGCTGTTTCACCTTCAGGCTTATCCCTGAATAGTGGGTGGGATAGAGCTGTATTGTTCCAAAGAGAGCTTAGGAAATGAATTGTGACTCCCTCTCGAGGTTTTCCCCCTACTCCTCTCTTGCTTTGTCCCAGGGACAGAGACTAAAGTACTTCTCTTATCAGGGTGCAGTTCACTCCTCCTTTGCAGTCAGGCAGCTCTGCTAGCTGAGGTGTATGGGGGGCAAGGGGATGACTCCATTCCAGGAGGCAGGAAGTATATTCTGTAAGCTGATGAGCACTCTTGTCAAATCATGAAGCCTCTCATTCAACCTCGTTTCTCAAGAGGAATGTATACAGTGATGAGAGAGCCACTATGTTCTTGTTCTTTCTACAGCTTTTCATTTTATTGGCAAAAACAACTTTTTAAAAGCATACATTGTATGCCTAGGAATGATTTGTTTTGTAGAGTCCTGTCTACAGCTAAGGGCAATATGATGAATGAAAGTAGGTGGAAGTCCCCAGGAATACTGGATCATCCTTTCTGTGAAATATGTATCTCCTGCAACATTCATCACAGAGTAGTGAGGTTCCGCAGACAGCACAAAGAAGGCTTTGATATAAACTAAATCACTGAGAACAGGAAGATTACAAGTACTCCCTTCCTAAATATTATCAGCATTTGCAGAGACATATACATGAAAGGACAGAGATAAAACCCGAGAGCTGTTTAACGTAATGGTATGCAGTGTCTGTGTGGGTAAGAGAGTGGCTTTCCAATTCACCCTAGGACAATGGTTTGTTTCTAAGGGAGGCCAAACTTCAGATTGTGATGTCTGGCTCATTAATCAAAAATCCAAACTTACAGCAAAAACCAGTCATGATCAGGAGTTTTGGATAAACTGTCTGAATCCCAAAATAAATCTGTTCTCAAAACCAGTCAGAATATAGGATACTAATACTAAATCAACTTCCATAAAAAACAAAAACTACTCTGGTGAGAGTAGTATATTGTAATCTAAAAATAGAAAATCAATATAGTCATTTAGAAAAAGAATATTTTGGGTGTACCTTTACATATTGGGCTCAAAAGGATGTACTAGATGAGGGAACAATGGCCAAGTATACTCCGGTAGCAGGAATTCCTTGAGCCAGTGGAACTCAGACTGGCACAATGCCTTCCAGAACACCGGAAGAGCACGGTTACCACACCAGTCTCTGAGAGAGAGCTTGAGTGGCAGTGGGGTAGATGAACCTCCCTTGGAGATTGTAACAAGGCCATAGTGTTGCCCATAGAGGCCAGGAAGGGGAGAGGGGAGACTAGCCCTGGAGTCCCGTTAGCCTGGAGTAATCATTTATGCTCCCATTGTGCCTGACTCCTATACAGGGATACAAGGTGGGGAGGACTTCCATGAATGCAAGTATGAACAAATGGGCTCATAGGTAACAGCAGGAGGCCTTTATTCTGTAGCATCTTTATTTTCCCTTGATAAATGCTCCTAATAAAAAGAGCTGCTTTGCTGTCACTTACAAGCTGAAATAAATGTAGTCCCAGCTCAAAATATTAAGTTACAGTTCAAATAGGTCTACATTTCGGCCCGTTATGAGTAATCATAGTTTTGGAATATCGCTTACCAATATTTAATTATATCCATTGGAACGGTTATTGATAATAGTAATCATCTGTGTCAAATAGTTGATGTAGTCTACCTGATTTGAGAATGTCAGATACTTTTCTGGAAGAGAAAGGAACAAGGACCATTTGTTTTGTAAATTGTTTTAATTTAGCTCTTAGACCATTGGTGCCTAATGCTGTACAAATATAGAAGTAGATATGATCCCCAAATAGATAGGTAGAATGCAAATTTTTTGAGGCAGGGAACTGAAATGCGCTTTCGCCTCTTTTTCTGATGGTTGCTAAATTTGACTGAGTAACACAATTACTGACCTTTTCAGAGTAATCTCCTCCTGAGGAAGAGTCAAAGGAATACTGCTACTAATAGAATTTGAACTTGAAGAATTTACATAATAAGGCATCTGTTATCAAATAATGTAATTATAGGTGATGCCAGATATGTATTGCACTTTTCTTGGATATTCTACTTGATTGACCACAGAGAACTAGTTTTTAATTCCCAAAGAATGTTAAATATCTTGTACAAAAAAAAAAAAAAATATATCACCACCAAACTCCCCATACAATATAAACCAAACTTCCCATATAATATTCCCATAACCCAGAATGAGGAGAGGTACTAGTTTACTATATTCTTTCTTTCAGTTCACTTAGGTCTAAGTAAATCCCAGAAGGCAGTAAGAAGTAAGTTTACTTAAACCTTGTATTAGGTCTAAGTAAACCCCCAGAAACATAGCAAAATTGTGTAAATGAATTATTACCTATTTTCTCTCCCCCACTGCTGTCCTTCCTCGTTTTTTGGTCACATATGTATATTACATCTTATATCAAATTATGCTAATGCTCCTCAAGGTGGGGACAATATCCATCTGTTGGTCTTTTTCTCATAATTTTGTACTACCACCAATCACTGTAGTATCCGAGCACCTTCCATGTAAATAGAGTGGCACTGACAAAGTTGCTAGTGGACTTCATGGAGTTTCTAGCTCTTCTCCCTTTTTGAGTTATAGAAACTTCTGCTTTTTTTAAAATATTTTTAAAGCATAGTGGTAGATGTCATAAATGGGGTTTTGGTGAGAAACTTTATTAAATAGGAAGGTTAACAGTGTTTCCTAAAGGTGGTCAGATTCTGGCTTCATCTAATCTCCTCTGGAAGTCTATTCCACTATCAAATCCCCTGAGCTGAAAATGTTTAACTCCTGGCTCTGATGCACTTCATTCTGGGCTTTATGCTTTGCATTATCCCAGAGGACAGCATTTCCATGCTGTTCATAGAGGGAGATGTGGCTTCCTGTCTAGTTGTGACCTGATCTATTAGTGGCTTTGAAGATTGACCAATGTCCTGAACTGGCAGTGGATGAGAAGTGGGAGCCTACAGAGGGACCATGGCACAAACCCAATGTGCTTACATGGGCAAAACTGGGATGGATATAGACAGCTGTCTATGCAAACTAGACACAATCAACTCCGGTTTGAATAAGGACTGGGAATGGCTGAGCCATTACAAACATTGACTCTATCTCCCCTTGTAAGTACTCTCACACCTATTATCAAACTGTCTGTACTGGCCTAGCTTGATTATCACTTCAAAAGTTTTTTTTCCCTTAATTAATTGGCCTCTCAGAGTTGGTAAGACAACTCCCACTTGTTTATGCTCTCTGTATGTGTGTATATATATCTCCTCAATATATGTTCCATTCTATATGCATCCGAAGAAGTGGGCTGTAGTCCACGAAAGCTTATGCTCTAATAAATTTGTTAGTCTCTAAGGTGCCACAAGTACTTCTGTTCTTCTTTTTATAGACAGCTGTCGTTTGCCCCAGACTTTGCATTGTCTTCACATTCATCTTCAGATACAATGAATTGTAGTGTTCCAATATGGTGGTGACAAATGCATGGATCGCTGTGGCCAGGGCTTCATCTAGCAGGAAGGGCTGGTGATTCTTAGCAAGTTGGAGGTAAAAGGAAGCGTTTCCAGCCACTGAAGCTGCCTGCTCATCCATGTTCAGTGTCGTCCTCTGTGTTTGTGGAGCATCTAGCACAATATGGGGCTCCAATTTTGAGTGTAGTTTTTAGGCACTACCCCACTACAAATACAGTAACTTCTAAAGGCTTAGCTAGGATATTAGTTACATGACATGCATTGCTGCATAGTTGGTAAAATCAGCACTGTGATACAGCCACATACAATACCTGAGATCAGAGTTAGACCACTAGATGGTGCTAAAGATACTAATGGTGAATTCAATAGTGCAAATTAGAGACCGGGGAAGTCCCGTACAAGATTGACCCATTTCTACTAGTATGGTAACACTTATATTGGCCAATACCCCCAAACCCTTTTTCTCTGTAATGCTCCTAATTAATTATTTATTTGGTGGGTCTGAAGGAAAATTCCATACTAACTTCTACAAAATTACTTTTGGAGGCAAAAGATTTGACTGACTATATAAATTTTGGGCCAGCATTTTCAAACATGAGTGCCTAACTTAAGCAGCCAACCCAAATTTGAAAGTGTTAGAATTTTTGGAGGGGGACTGAGCAGAGGGTGGAGCGAGAAGTGGGTGGAGGTGGAAAAATGTAGTGCAGACTTTTCTATTGAAAGTAAGGCAGTATTGAGAAGTGACACCTTCAGGTCACTTTATACTGAAGAGGTTTCTTAAAATAAGGAACTAATTATTATTATTATTTTTTAGAGTTAAGGGAATAATTCATAATGAATCACTTATTTGATACATTTTGTCTCCACACAGATTGCAATTTTCTCAAATTCACCCATTATCTTGAGAAAATTATTTGATTGTATGCTCACTTTTGAGCAATTTGACATGAGTATCTGGTATGTGAAGTCTGAGAATTAAGCTGTGTAAGTTTAGTTACTTAAGTCATGAGGTATATTTCTGTTCCTTGATGAGAACTTTTAGAATCAGATTTTCCAGTGTGTGTGTTTATGGCAGGTGAATTTTTAAATTTGACATCTGGGAATATTCTCCAGTATGTGCTTAAAAATTGCTGTTTCTGTGAGCATTTAATTCTTAAAGTCAATATTTGCTGAAAGTCTTTTGCAGTGTCTGCCTAACTTTACATAAAACCAACCCAATTCCCACCATTCTGCAAACACTACTAGACACCGTACTTACTACAGAAAATAGTCTCATTGAAGGCCCATTAAACTTACTCATGGTAATAAGCAGTGATGAGCTGCCAGAATGTTAACAACCGGTTCCCTACCGGGTCTTCGGCGGCGGGTCGTTCACTTGCTCTGGGTTTTCGGCGGCACTGAAGGATCCGCCGCCAAAGTTCCGCCAAAAACCTGGAGCGAGTGAGGACTCGCTGCCGAAGACCTGGTAGGGAACCAAAGTGCTGCTGCCGACCTGGTAGGGAACCAGTTATTAAGCGCCGCCCAGTGACTACAAGTCCGAGACCCCCCCCATCATAAATGTCCCCCAGAGCCCAACCCAACTTGCCCCTCTCCCTGTCCCCTGACTGCCCCAACCCCAGGATTGAAAGTAGAAATAGGGACTTACCGGTACGGGGTTGGGTTGGGGCCGGCTCTGGCCCCCGGAATGGGCGGAGCCTCGGGTGGAAGGGGCAGGAATGGGGGGGCTCAGAGCCAGCCCCAGCCCGCCCTGTACCAGTAAGTGCCTTCCCTTTCCCCTGCTGAGGTAGCAGCAGCAGCCGGGGGCTCCGGCAGCAGTTTAAAGGGCCCAGGGCTCGGCCACTGCTACCGCCCCTGGCCCTTTAAACCGCTGCCGGAGCCCCCAGCTGCCGCTGCTACCCCAGGGCTCCGGCAGCGGGACTCTGGGGGCTATTTAAAGGGCCGGGGCTGTAGAGGCAGCCAGAGCCCTGGGCCCTTTAAATAGCCCTTGGAGCCCTGCCGCTACTCCAGGGCTCCGGGGGCTATTTAAAGGGCCCAGGACTCCCCTGCTTCTATTGCCCTAGCCCTTTAAATAGACCCCGGAGCCCTTGGGTAGCAGTGGCGGGGCTCTGGTGGCTATTTAAAGGGCCTAGGGCAATAGAGGCAGTGGGAGCCCTGGCCCTTTAAATTGCCGCCTGGGGAAGCCGGGCCGCCCCGCTACGGCACACCAGCTCTTGCCAGTACACCGTACCGGGGCGTACCGACTTACTTTCACCTCTGCCTGACCCCATCCACCACCACCCTGATAGATCCCGGAAACTCCCACGCCTACCCAACCCCCGCCCATTCCCTGTCCCCTGACCGCCCCCGCAGAACCTACCTCCCCCTTCCAACCTCTCCCTGCCCCTTATTCAACCCCTCCTCCCCGGCCCGGCCCCCTTACCATGCTGCTCAGGGCAGCGTGTATGGATGCCACGTGGCCCGCTGGAGCTCGCAGCCCCACCCCCTTACCATGCCTGTCAAAGCGGCAGGAGCTGCAGAGCTGCCCAGGAGTGGTCCTGAGCGCTGGCGCCAGGCTCTGCGAGAGGAGGAAAGGCAGGGGAGGGGCAGGGGGAGCCTCCCCAGCCGGAAGCTCAGGCGGGCCGGACAGGATGGTCCCATGGGCCGGAGTTTGCCCACGGACCGGAGTTTGCCCAGCCCTTTAACAACTGGTTCTAAACCGTCTTCTAAATTTAACAACTGGTCCGTGTGAACCAGTGTGAACCGGCTCCAGCTCACCACTGGTAATAAGTCTTACACAATATTTTCAGTATCAGTCCTAGTTTTGTGGCTATTCCAGTGGAAAAGGTATATTTTCTACCCACTTTATTTGGGACTACAATCCCCAAAAGTTTACACACCTAGAGTCACATCCTGTGGGGCATTTGTCATCTAGCACCTGGATTTCAATGGGAGTTGAGATAGCTCAGCCCCTCATTAGATGGGCCCCATTGTCGGTTGTAGTTCTGGATTGCTATAGAGTCCCACACAAGAGCAAGCCCCACATTCAAAGAAACAACTCACCAGGCAACACGCCCTTGTGGCTAGGTGCAGGGCCTTCTCCTTGGTAGGTTCTTCCTGTTGGACATCTCTCTTCGGGCCTTTGGTGGCTTAGTCCTCTGGCCAGGTCAGTTAAAAGTTCAGTCCCGTCTAGGGGTATTCAACATCCCAAAATGAGCACCACTTTCAACAACAGTCCCAAGTTCCCAAAAAACAAAAGGTCCTTCACTCCTCCCAGGCTCAACTCACTGTTCTTCTCACTCTTATCAGCCTGCTGACTCCCTAGGCTTTCCCCTATTGGGTGTCCAAGTATATCATAAACCAAAACCGTCTCCTTCCACCACAGCTTTTCTTCAGATGCCTGTTCCTTGTGAAATGCTGGCCTCAGGATCACATTCCAGTGGCCTACCACAGGAGTTCATACTAGTCTCCTCTACAGCTAGCTCCACACTAATGGGCTTCCTCCCCACATACTGCACAGTTGTTGCAGGGTGGGGCTAATTAAACAGGGTTAGGGCATGGCTACACTTGTAGATGTAGAGTGCTTTGAGTTAAACCAGCCTTCATAGAGTGCAGTAGGGAAAGTGCTGTAGTCTGTCCACGCTGACAGCTGCCAGCACACTGGCATGGCCACATTAGCAGCTCTTGCAATGGCCACAGAGAGCAGTACATTGTGGTAGCTATCCCAGCATGCAAGTGGCTGCAACGTGCTTTTCAAATGGGGGAGGTGGAGTGTGACAAGGAGTGTGTTGTGTGTATGTTGGGGGGGAGATAATGGGTTTTTGGGGGGCTGAGAGTGTCAGCATGCTGTCTTGTAAGTCCTCCCCTTCACCCCCGTCCGTGTCTCTCTCTCTCTCTCTCTCACTCTCACACACACACACACACACACCATTCCATAGTAATGGTTGCTTTGTCTCAGAGCAGATAAGCATGCTGGCTTATCCAAAACAATGACAAGAGTGGCCACTTGACTTAAGGTGGTTATGGGACGTTTCCAGAGGCTGATCAGAGTGCAGTAACGCAACACCTCGTTCACAGTGATGCTGAGTGGTGGCGCATCAAACGTTATTCTACTCGCCGAGGTGGTGTACCAGGAGCGCTCTAGCCATGGAGTCAGAGTGCTCTATGTGCCTTGCCAGTGTGGATGGGTAGTGAACTAGTGCACCCGGGGCTCCTTTAATGCGCTATAACTCGCAAGTGTAGCCAAGCCCTTAGTCGGCCTCAGGCCCCCGGCCTATAAAGGAGCGGGCCATCTTGTTTCATGAACACTTTAGAAATAATTGACTGGGTTGAGCGAAGGTATGTTTGTACCCTGCATTTGTAAATGTTGCCTAACTATGAACACGTATATGCAGTGAACTAAATCAATGTCAGACTTCACTTGGAGAGACTTGGCCAATTAATTCAATTGTAAAGTTTACAGTGATGGGTCCTGCATTCATAAGAAAGTACAGACTTGTACTTTATTATGTAACATTTCTATCTTCATCAGTGCCATTCCAAATGCATTTAAAGATATAATATTCCCATAACCCAGAATGGGGAGGGGTACTAGTTAACTATCTGCTTTCTTGCAGTTCGCTTAAGTCTAAGTAAACCCTTTTCTCCTTATTATGATAAGCAGTCTGATAGACTTCAATGGGCCATACTCATCTGAGGAAAATTTGGCCCTCAGAGAGTTTGAGTTATAAAATGCTCCCATCCTCAAGTCCACCATGGAGACAATTGTTTGTTGAAAATATGTCAGGGATTAAATCAGTTTCTGTTACATCTGTTAGCCTTAATATTTTCAGCTGCTATTTTAGTCATTCAATAAACTTTTACACTTCTTATTGTACATTCTTGCACTCCCTAACTTGGGCAAAACTGCCATTAACTGACTCACGTTGTGAGTTGCCTGAGCAGGAACTGTTGGATTAGGCCTAAATATCATAGCTCCTCTGATTTGGAAGGATTCTGAAGCATACTCCAATCTATATATTAGTTATGTAAATTATTTACTCAATTAATTTAGCCTTTGTCTTCTCTTGAGGTTTGTGTTCTATATTGTTGTTTTTTTTTCACTCTGATCATGAACAGTTTGCTGAAAGTATTTAATACTTAGTATCAAGGCTGGCTCCAGGCACCAGCGGCGGAAGCACGTGCCTGGGGTGGCACATGCTAAGGGTCAGCATTCTGTCCATTCTTGGGGCGGCACAGTCTGGGCATTATTGGGGTTTTTTTTGGTGGTGTGTGGCTTTTTTTTTTTTTTTTTTTTGCTTCGGCAGTTCGGGTGGCAGTCTGAGCGGCCTTTTTTTTTGCTTGGGGTAGCAAAAATGGTAGAGCTGGCCCTGCTCAGTATATGTGGTTAGATGTTGATAGAGATTTGGCTGCATGTGTGTGTGTAAACTTAGAACTGTGATAGTCAATGGTGATTGGTTACATAAGTAATAAGGTATAGTTTCTGTTCCCTGATTGGAAAAAGAGGACAACAGATTGCAAAAACCATTAGAGCTCTGACTCTCTGAGGGAGAGATACCAATTTAGAGAAAGATAGAAGCACAATTATGGTATTTTTTTTTAAATGGTAGATCATTTTCCTTCTGGACTTTATCCAGATCTGCTAGAGGATTGTTCCTAGAAAAAAATTAGGCTACTGTAAGGGTTATTGGCTGGGTGCCAAGTTGGTTGGTTGGGTGGTTCTAGTTATGAAAGGTATAAGTAGAATGATCTTCGTTCAACTTGTTTAATTGACTCTGAGTCTGTGCCAAGGGTCTGCTGAAGGTGTTTGGAATTCCTGTTAGCTTTTTGTGCTTCATACATGCTTTCTGTAGGCATTCATGACAGTAAAATTGAATTACTTGGATGTTCACAGAAAAGGAACGCAAAGGAGCAAGAATATAGCTGAAACAATTTGGCTTTTAAATCCAGATGAATGCTTGTGTAATGTTTTTTGCAGTATACACCCAGTTCTGCTATATTTCTACAGGAATTGCTTGATCAATATTTGTTTTTCTGAGTTTACTGCCTTTTCTTTGGCATACAAATTTCCAAAAATGTCCTTCAAACTTGGCCTGCAAACTTGGATGCATAGCTAGTTTTTTTTTTTTTTTTCATTCAAAGTTCACACTTGCAAGCACACCTTGGAAATAAATAATAAAGTATCCAACATGCCTGTTAGGTATGCCGGAGGTGAGATTAAAGATAATCTAGGCATGGCGCTATATCTCAATGAATATTTTGCATCGGTGTTTAATGAGGCCAATGAAGGTATTAGGGATACTGGCACCGTTACAGAGGGGCATACAGGATGGGGGATTACCGCATCCGAGGTAGAAACAAAACTAGAACGCCTTAATGGGACTAAGTCGGGTGGACCGGACGATCTTCATCCGAGAATATTGAAGGAATTGGCGCGGGAAATAGCAGGCCCGTTAGCGACTATATTTAATGAATCTGTAAACTCGGGGGTGGTCCCTTTAGACTGGAGAATAGCCAATGTGGTTCCTATTTTTAAGAAAGGGAAAAAAAAGTGACCCGAGTAACTATAGGCCTGTTAGTTTAACATCAGTAGTGTGCAAGGTGTTGGAGAAGATTCTGAAAGAGAAACTACTTAAGGACCTTGAGGTGAATGGCAAATGCGATAAATTACAGCATGGTTTTACGAAGGGCAGATCGTGCCAAACGAATCTGATCTCCTTCTTTGAGAAAGTAACGGACTTATTAGATAAGGGAAACGCGGTGGACCTAATATACCTGGATTTCAGTAAAGCGTTTGATACAGTACCCCATGAGGAATTATTGGTTAAAATGAAAAACATGGGGATCGATATGAAAATCGAGAGGTGGATAAGGAATTGGTTAATGGGGAGAATGCAGCGGGTCGTATTAAAGGGTGAACTGTCGGGTTGGAGGGAGGTTACTAGTGGAGTGCCTCAAGGTTCGGTTTTGGGACCCATCTTATTTAATCTATTTATAACTGACCTCGGGACCGATTGCAAGAGTGGGCTGATAAAGTTTGCGGATGATACGAAGGTGGGAGGAGTTGCAAACTCGGAGGAGGATAGGGATATTCTGCAGGGAGACTTGAATGACCTAGTGAATTGGAGTATCAGAAATAGGATGAAATTTAATAGTAAAAAGTGTAAGGTGATGCATTTGGGGATGAATAATAACAATTTTAGTTACAAGATGGGGATGCATTGGTTAGAAGCAACGGAAGAGGAGAAGGACCTAGGGGTCCTTGTGGACCGCAGGATGACTATGAGTCGACAATGTGACGTGGCGGTGAAAAAAGCCAATGCGGTCTTGGGATGTATTAGGCGTGGTATATCTAGTAGGGATAGGGAGGTCCTGCTCCCGTTGTATAAGGCGCTGGTGAGACCTCATTTGGAGTACTGTGTGCAGTTCTGGTCTCCAATGTTTAAAAAAGATGAACTCAAACTGGAACGGGTGCAGAGAAGGGCGACTAAGATGATCAGAGGAATGGAAAACCTGTCGTATGAAAAGAGATTAGAGGAGCTTGGGTTGTTTAGTCTGACAAAGCGAAGGCTGAGGGGGGATATGATTGCTATCTTTAAATATATTAGAGGGGATAACACAAGGGAGGGAGAGGAATTATTCCAGCTTAGTACTAATGTGGACACGAGAACGAATGGATACAAACTGGCCGGGGGGAAGTTTAGGCTTGAAATTAGACGAAGGTTTCTGACCGTCAGAGGGGTGAAATATTGGAACGGCCTTCCGAGGGAAACGGTGGGGGCGACGGACCTGTCTGGTTTTAAGATTAAGTTGGATAAGTTTATGGAGGGAATGGTTTAATGATAAAACATAGTAGCCAAGGAAAACCAAGCAATGGTACGTGAATAGCATAATGACCAACAAGGGTCAGGCTAGAGACTCTTGCCTATATGCTCGGGGTATTACTGATCGCCATATTTGGGGTCGGGAAGGAATTTTCCTCCAGGGTAGATTGGCTGAGCCTCTGGAGGTTTTTCGCCTTCCTCCACAGCATGGGGCAGGGATCACTAGCAGGAGGGTCTCAGCCGATTGAAGTCACAAAAACACAGGATTGGGGACTTCAACGGTAGAGTTCAGGGAAGGGTCTTGCGGCCTGCAGCATGCAGGGGGTCAGACCAGATGATCATAATGGTCCCTTCTGACCTTAAAGTCTATGAATCTATGAATCACGTGAGTTGGGATGAATTGGGCTGTTCACATGTCACTCAGAAGTATCATTTCAGATGTCTGCAGACTCAAGGAGGCATCACTTGCATGTGGCCCACATTTCGAAGCTTATCTTCACCACTGTAAGCACTAGAGATTTAATCTTTTTAAAGGAAATCTGGAGCACAGTTGTGCAGCAGGTTTGTTTGTTTTTTTCCTCAGAAGCTGTATTTACGTGGCCATTAGCAGGGCTCTCATGATTTCTAATCAATCTTTTAAAGCATTATTAGACTGCCATACTTGAGCACTGTCACCATTCATCCTTTACTCGTGAGCTGTTCAGCAAGTGACACTTGACTTGAGGCAGCACACAGACGCATTTACATTGATGTAGTGAAACAACTAAATGGGAATTAAGAGATGTTGCCTTTTACCAGTTTTATTTTAAGAGAAATATGATTAGTGGTTTCTACACATATGCACATGTGGAAACAAATTTTCCAGTGAACTGTTTGTTTTGTATTGCCCACATCAACTCTTCTACTGTAAACCAGTGGTGCCAACACTTTTCTTGTCATATTCGTCCCTTACCAGTAATGGAATCTGTCCATAACCCCCCTACATTACTGCACAGTTGGCACAGCAGAGGAGCTTGGGCTGAAGGTGTAGTTGGGGTCAGAACTGGAGCTAGGCTGGGCTGGGGGTGGAGCAGAGCTGTGACTGGCCCTAGAGCTGTGGCTGCGCTGGGAGCAGAGCAGAGCTGTGGCAGGGGGCAGAGTGGAGATGGGGCTGGGGGTATAGCTGGGCTCGGGCCAGAGTGGGGCTGGGTGGTACTCCCTCCCTACCCTGTGGGGGCTGGCCCAGGCACCACTGCACCCCCCCCCAAAAAACATTCCTCTGGACCTCACAGTTTGGGGACCACTGATGTAACTCCTTTTTCCTCAGCTTCCAGCCTACAGATTTCTCATTTGTATACTAATTCATTCTTCCTACTTTTGTATTTTATGAGATGACTGGTTTTCAGTAAAGCCCATTGAGTTTAATGCCCAAGCTTTTTGTCTGTCACCTTAAACTTGATTGATCTGTGGTTTCTATGGTTCATTTGTGGAATATTACTGCAGAATGTATGCACAAAACAAGAGTATGGGATTTTATTTCAAATTTCAAAATTGTGGAAATAAACCACTATTAAATCAAATTACTTAGCTGCGAAGAAACATTATGTCAGTATACATTTAAAATAGTACTTAATAGTATTTCTTTTTTAGAATCTTTTTAATTAACGAGCAGATCAATTTTTGTTTAGAATCCACTGGGCCTATATATAAACTATTTTTAGCACAAGTGTTGAAGCAACTCTTACAAATATTAATTGTTCAGGCAGTGGAAACATTTATACATTTTCTTCTGGTTTTTGTTTATTTCATGGGTAACTATGATTTATACTTTGTATAGTAGAATTATAAGTACACAATTTCTAGTTAAAGTGGAATTTGCAAATCAGGAAATAGACTATGGCCCTGATCCTGCAGCATTAAAGTTAGTAGGAGCTTTGCCATTGACTTTAATGAGTGTATGATCAAGCCCTAGGAACCTGAGCCAACATATTTTAAAGTCAGCGGAAAGGCTGCAATTGAGTTCAGTGGGTTTTGGATCAGGCTCTTTGAGCATTTTTTTCTCTGATTTATGCAACAGCACTGATGTCAATGGACCAATCCCAAATTTACTTCAATGTAACTGCTGGTAGAATTTGCCCCTATTCCATGATTTACAAGTTCTTAGTATAATTAGTATATTCTAATCTATTCCTGTATCTAAAAACACATTCAAACTCTCCTACAATTAGGTAGCATTCTCCAGAACCCCTTTTGTCCTTTCAGTGTTCGAGTCTGCTTCATGCATCTGACACTGAATTAGATAAAGAGATAAATGACTTTGCAGTGGATAATTGTAATGTAAGCAATAAGAAACCCAGAAATAAATTAAGTTTATAGCTACCGTTGCTTTTGGGATGTGAGATCCATCACTTTTATACTGTAGCACCATCATTAAGTTGCAGTGCAAGCATATGATTTTAATTCTTTTGGCAGTATGGGGATTTGATTTTGTGTTGACAGCAGGGGCAGTATATGTCAATGTACAATTGGTAATAATTATTCCCTAGTTAGGCAAATAAAAATGACAGGCTGAGGAGTCAAACAATACATTGAACTGATCTAGATTTTTTAAAATAGATATGTGGCAAACAAGAAGTATCTATTTGAATTTAATCAACAATTTTGAAAAGATCTTTAATTAGAAAGTAGCAAAGAGTGAGTAATTGAACCCAGACATGTGAAATGTAACCCCTGAAGGCAAACCTATCCAAAGAAAACTCTGCATTGTCCTAAAAATACTGGTGTCCCAGCAAGTATCAGCCAACATCTCTCACTATGGTGTAAATAAGGAGTAACTCAGTTGAAGTCAGTGGAATTTCACTGATATAAAATCTAAGTATGAGGAGAATCAAGTCCATTGTTTTTTCCTGTAGGTTTATACACTGTTTCCCCACCAAACAGCTATGAATACTTAATTGTTTACATATTTAGATTTATACATTGTGCAGACTGACCCAAGCCATTATCCGCTTATGAATATTTATCCAGGGATGCATTTTATTCAGTATCTTCCCCCTCATCACACAAACAGTTCTAAACAATGAAAGATGTCTGCTTTGGGAGAAAGCTGCACCTGGGTCCCCTTTAGGATGCTGTAGGGTAAACACACATTAATGAGCAGAATACAAGAAAAATACTGGCTTTTGGCATTCAGGGTGAAGTTTGGACAGACCACGAAAGGCCACCTACAACACTGAAGCCCTGCATTTTATCTTGATGGTAGGAGAAGCACAGGCAAAAAGGCTGTGCAACGGGACCTATACGCCACATGGAGGGGGTGCCATACTAGTCCAAAAGAGACCAGAACAGAGGGGGCTGCTGAGTTAGGGTGATTGTGTGGCCCTCATGAACCAAAAACCCCAAAAGGAGTTGCAGTCGCCTTCAGATTCATCCACCGGGGCTTGAAGTGAACTGTTCCCTGCAATTTGAAAGGTTTAAACTGGATTTGAACCTCCAATCAAAAACTCCAGTAGCCAGCCCCTCTTTATTTCCATGCCACTTCAGCAGCTCCTAGCACCACCACCCACTTCTTCAATGTCTTTAATGTGATTCCTTTTGCCTATTAAAATGTGGGGGACAGAGGCTGTTTGAAGAGGAGCAGAATTTGCCAGCTTTACAGCTAGGCAAACAATTTCAGGCCATGCTTCTGAAATTTCACATGAACAGTTGAAGTTTGCAAACACATTGAACTTTGAAATCAAGACTGAGTTTGAGTGGGCTTGTGATTTAATATGACTATTGCATATAAGAGCTTCAGTCTCTAGATGAGTCATGATTCAGATGTTTTGAAAGAGTGGTACATAACTAAATTATCAGAAATTTACCACTATTTCATGTGATTTTTGTCTTTGGTGTAAACTACAATTATATTCTGAACAGTGGTTCTGTATGTGACATTTTACCAAAGATCCCTAAATGTTAGGAATTATCAAATAAAATGTGATTGTAACTAAACCCCTAACCAGTATCACTGTTATTCTTCAAGTAGAGTTATATGGAGCCTACCATGAGTTCTAGAATGGGCCGCTGCAACAAGAGAACTAAGAAACAGATTAATTTAAATAGTGGTTGTGATTCACCTTCCTGTGCATTCTACAGTATCCCCGTCTCTGCTGATATGAGGCCAAAGCTAAAATGATTAGAATATTAGCTCATTAGCATGCACTTTTAAGAAATGTGTTTAGAAAAATGCAGTTCTCATTTCTTACACACGTTCCAAATTAACTTCTTTGTAATGTATATTAAACGTGATCAACTTGGCTGGAGATAAGATAAAGTTGGGTTTTTTTTGTTTTTTTTTCTAATTGGGTGAGCAGCAGCTCAGACTTCTGGAAACAAGTTTGAAATATTTGAGAAGCAACAATAGGGGGACTGAGAGAGATTCAGGATGACCCTGCCCGCAGGTAGGGGATCTTGGGGGACAACTACTGCACTGGTGGGGTGCAAAATAAACTTTATTAAGAAAATTCAAAAACAGGGAAAATTCAATAGTGAGGGGTTTGTTAAGGTAGACAATTGGGGAGAGGTTTCTTTTAGTAAATAGGATAAGGGGTTTCAATAGTAGGGTCCAATACAGTTGGTAACCAATTAACACTGAAGTATAAATGTAACAGGTAGCTAACAGTTCCTATGTAAAGGGTGTGTCACAGCAGCATATAACCAACTAACAGTTATGGGTAAAATGTGTTAAATAACCAACAACTCTAGGTAAAAATATGTCACAGTGGTGTAAATGTAAAATGTGAGGTGTGTTAGAGAGAAAAAGGGTAACCAATGGGGTTTTATGCTAGACTTCAGTAACACAGTTGAGGTTTGGCAGCAGCAGGAGCGGGGTGAGCACGTGGGGGAAGGGATTAAAAGAGAGAGAGAGAGAGAGAAAGGCAGTGGTAGAGGAGTGAGGTTGGGGGATGAGATTTAAACTCAGGGAGACACAGAGAGCAGACAGGCTGCAAGTTTAAACAGCAGAGAGACTGCAACAAGTGACTGGGGAGCTCGGGGGGAGACACGGGCAAGCTCTGGGGGCAGGGTGGTGGTTAGGGCAGCGGGAAGACAGACTTAACCACAATTATACAGAATACAGTAAAATCTTATCTATGATCTAACTTAACCAAGACTACACAAATTAGCAAGTAACAGAACACAATGCAACAATTTTTTTTAAATCTAACTTACAGAGCACAATACAAACAATTCTTTAAACCTAACTTAACCACAGCTATGCAAAATGAAATTACAACTTATCTAGACTAAGAACCTGATTCTAATAGGTGCACCTTACACTATGCCGCTTCTTTGATTGGGAGGGGGAGCAGTTCCGGAGGGCAGAGTGGTGTGTGCCCAGGGTACAGTCCGGGGGAGGGGCGGGTTAACTAGTGGTGGCTGCAGCAGTGGGGTGGCTGCAAGCCAGCAGCCCAGGATATAGTCCAGGAAGGCACAGCCTAGCAGCGGCACAGGCTTATTTCCAGCAGCAAAGGCGCTGCGGAGCAAGAAACAGATTACAGATACAGACCAAGGAGTTAGCTTGGGTCTGTTTGCTGGGGAAACAAGGCCAGCAGCTAGGACAGGGGGAGTTTGCAAGAGGGAGTTCTTACCAATCCCCAGGACAGCAGCAAGCACAGAGACAGGAACGGCAGTAGCATCGGAGGATGGAGAGAGGACTCGATTCGCTTACAATAATCAGGAGATCTCCTGGCACAAATTCGTTGTTCGTGGGAGGGGAGTTTAAAAAAACGGGAGTACGCTCAAAAACAAATGAGAGCAGGGAGGGAGGCCCCACAAAGACCCCTAGCTGATCAGACCAAGTGGCAAAGCAAGGACCTTCTCCAAGGTCTGATCAGAAAATGTCCGGCTTTAAAGGCAAACTCAGGCAGTTTCCCACCAGTACTTTTGATTGGCTCCTCTTGATACAGGGGAGGAGAGAAGGCAGGGAAAGGCTGCAGGTAAGCATAGGCATGCCTGGGCATGTTCTGAGCCACAGGTATGACTCATATGCTTAATTAGCTGGCCACTTCAGGTCTTGCATTTCTGGGCAGCGCCCCCCCACACAGAGCCCGAGCAAAGGAACCAAACAAAGAAGCCCCCTCCCCTGTCAGAGCAATGGCTCCAGTTAGTCTGTACAAGCCATTCCTATGAATAGGGCTGTGACTTTAGTTAGCACAATGGCCGGGAGGGGCGGCCACACAGGACAAACAGAAAGGAGAGGGGAAAAAGGAATGCAGCAGGGGGACAGCTGTAACAGACACAGGAGAAAGGTGATCGAAATTAGGATTTCTCTCTTATGTTGTGGTCTCAAGAATGAAGAAGTTGAAGCACTAATCTAGGGCCCAATTTTCAAAAGTATTAGGTTTATGAAGATACAGATGGTCACCAAATGAGATTTTGAAAAGAACCTGCCCAGCTTAGATATCTTAGACATCTGGGGTTTCATCATTGGCTAATTTTTCCTTAAAGATTTTTTTATAAGCTCTTCTGAGCTCCTCCACTATTAATTTTCAAGTTACCATTTCCTTAGTAACATAAAGGTTAGTCCTTTTGTTTTCCTTCTTAAAAGCAATTTGCATGAAATGACTCTTTAGAAGTCTTGCTCACATTTTAAAACACATTGCAAATAAAAATATGAGGTTTAATAAGCCTGATAATATTAAAGGGAGCAAATTATGTGGTCCTTAGGTGAGCAAAGCTCATTTACTTCAATGGGAGGCTTGCTTGATTAAGAATTTTGTCCCAGAAGTTTTTTATTTTATTTTTTTAAATCATAATATAACAAATATGTTATAGATCTTTTTAAATAATGTTAGGTTTTTAACATGAATGCCTGTGAAAAGCATTTGTGTGACAGATTTTTAGACTGAAATCTGCATCCCTAAAGAGGAGATGCACCCTGAGAAGTAAGAGGGCAGCTGTCTCCACAATGCTTCACCAGCATGCCTCAATCCCACCTTCAGAGATGCCTCGAGAGATATTGTAAAGGGGTATTTAAGTTCTTCTCATTCAGTCATTGGCTTCTCTACTAAGGTGCTCAGTTGTGGTTGTTTTGATATATTGACAGCAGTCCACTAAAAAGTGCTCTGAAACCATTAACTTATTTTAAAAATACCACACCGATCATGAAGAGCCATTTAAATGGTAATGACAGGTTTCAGAGTAGCAGCCGTGTTAGTCTGTATCCGCAAAAAGAAGAACAGGAGTACTTGTGGCACCTTAGAGACTAACAAATTTATTAGAGCATAAGCTTTCGTGGACTACAGCCCACTTCTTCTGGCCACTGGACTTAATCTAAATTCAGTCTAGTGAGTGAGAAATGGAAGTTTCAGTCTGATCCCTCTTTCCCACAACCCCTGAGTTATGGGATAGGTAAAGTTGGGGGCATTGGTTTGCTATTATTCTCTTTATTTCAACCCAATAACATACTTCTGCTGTACACAGGCTGGTTTTATGTATTCATGCACAGTTGTGGCATCCATCATAGCTATTCAAAGAACTATGATAGACATGCTGTAATTCAGTCTGTAATTCATGTTTTACTTCTGTGTTCCTCTGCAGATAGTAACTTCATCCTTGCAAATGCTCAGGTGGCTAAGGGATTCCCTATAGTTTACTGTTCAGATGGCTTCTGTGAACTTGCTGGATTTGCACGAACTGAAGTCATGCAGAAGAGCTGCAGCTGTAAATTTTTACTTGGTGCTGAAACAAATGAGCAGATGATTCTTCAAATTGAAAAGTCACTGGAAGATAAGGTGGAATTCAAAGGAGAAGTCATGTTTTATAAGAAGAATGGTGAGTTTTATTGCTTTCATCAGTGTTCTATTAGTTCCAGACAAGGTGAAATTTGCTATTATTCAGCATAGTAGTTCTATATCCACTGTATTTAACAATACTGCATGTGAATGTTCAGAAGGCTACAGAATGGATTTGAATAAAGGCAGGGCTGTTATGGTGGTAGAAGTGTGGATATATATGTAGAAGTGGTAATATCTATGTGATAAATTGCAGGGTATTGTAAAAAGCGGGAGAGACATAAATTGCGGTGTGGAGCACTGAGTTTTATTCAGTGTAGAAGGTGCACCATGTCTACTCCTCTTGTAATCAAACATTGACCTGGTCTTATTGAAACTTTAAAACAAAAATTAAATTAAAACTCACCTACAGACAGAGACTAAGCATGGAAAAATTTAGCCTGATAGATCTGGTTGGAAAATTCACAGTGAAACTGTTTTCCTTGGGAAAATACCATTTTGACCAAAAAAAAAAACCCCACAATTTTTTCACAAAATGGCTTGATTTTTGAGAATTCCCACAAAATTTGTCCAGAATTGGAACGAACAAACAGATTTTCAAATATCAAAATGTTTTACCAAATGAAAATTCCAAGTTTCAACCAGCTCTACTGATTCTGAAATTTTCAGAAAGTTTTGAATGTCTTAGAGTGCTCTTTCTCTAGCTGCTACAATACATGTAATAGCCAAGGTTTAAAAAACGAACAAACAAAAAACAGGTGCCTAGACTTAGTTCAGTGGATATTGGATTGGGACCGAAAAGCACAAGCCCCTACTTATTTACAGCTAAAGGAGTTCATATTTGTATGAAGAGGTAGAGGCTTGTGCGTTTTGCACTGAAGGCCCTAAGTTTGATCCCCATTTATGACTGTGAAATCTGTATGTGTCTGCACAGAAGATATATCAGCAAGGGGAAAAAAAGACTTGGGTTTGCATCAGCATGCCTGTAGACAAGTGATATAGACCATTCTTCCACCCATTCTGTTGATGGCAGGCTCCTTCACTCCACCTCTTAGAACACCTCCCTCACTCGTTGCTAGGTGTTTTGATTGTGTTGCCTTTGAAGTGAAGCACTGGCCATATGTGATGCTCAAGCACAAGTAACCAATGGGTGAGCAATTAACATACTGCTGTGAGAATGGTCTCAAACAATTAAAAAATATTTCGGGCTTGAGGCTGTAGTTCACTATGTATCAGCTTTCATTTTTATTTTTAAGCTTAGCATTTATGAACAAATGTTCTGGTTAGGTGCCTTCTTCACAGCTCTTGCTTAATATTTATGTGCTGTTGAAATGTTTCCCTGTAGAATTATATTACTTTGGTATTATACGTTTTTAAAGATGAGCATTTTAAAATAATGGATATACTCTGAGGAAAGAAAAGACTATGTATTGAAAATACTAGGAGAAAAATTGTCCCCTTTTCTGATTGCAATATACGAGGGAAAAGGGTCATATAGTCTATAGGCTCATAAACCTCAGGCTAATACAAACTCCATATTTAAAGTGTCGTATTATGTACAAACATTTTGAAGATGCAATAAAAGGCTTCCCTCTCCTACTTTTAGCATTTAAAAGAAAATGTTGCAGTGTGTCTGGAGCACATGTTCTATAAAGCTGATTCAAAGTTAATTACTGATTTACTGATCTTTCTTGGATATGAAAAATGTTCCAGAAGTTTCAAGGGCCACTTTTTTTTCCCCATTGTTGGATAGAGGTGACTAAACAAAGTTCTAAGAGAGAAGATTTAAGATTAGGTGAATGGAAGAATTTGGGCCAGTTGTACTCACTGGCTTTTACCTGGGATGTAAATTGAATTCTCACTGCACCATCAGCAATGAATATCGCCTGTAACACTTATGGTGGTAAAAAAGGCAGAAAGAAATTATCGTGGAATTGTAGGTAGATTTCCTTAGCAATTAAGGAGTTGGATCACCGATCAGTTGGGATGGACAAACTGGTTTGAATAAAAAAATTTCCACCTACTTTCACCTCTTAAATCTTTGTATATAATTTGAATCAAACTCATCAAATCATTTTCAAAGTATAAACAAATTCCTCTTACTATCCATTATATTTTATTTTCATGTATTTATGCACCATCTGGAAGTGCTGAAATATCATGAGACTGTTTTTGCATAAAACGTAAGAAAGGCAAGAAATCTCACAAGAAAGATTATTCTTGTGGTTTTTCAACTCTCAGTTGCAGACCCCGAAAATTTGGCAAAGCATCCATAATTTATGTATCTGAATAAAATGGAATTACTGAAACTCTGAGGTTTGCCCAGAAATTGAAGACATAAGACAGTATGTGGATTTTTTTTTTTTTTTTAGCTCTTTAAGGGCATCTATGGAATACAAAAAAGTGGTTTTTAGGTTTTTTTTAATTTAAAAAACAAAAGAAAAATTGAAACCCTTTCATTGAAAGCACTCCCTTTTTTTAAGCCTTGTCCCAGCTGTCCTCACTTTTTTGGCAAAACTGTTGGCAAGAGCAAACGGGACAAATGCCCACTTTTTTTTTTTTGACAAAAGATGTGGAGGAACGTGGTGAGAGGGTGAGCCCAATGAAGTGTTCTATTATTCCAGTTGAGAGAAATGGTCGCCCTAATCATAGAAAATCAGAGTTGGAAGGGACCTCAGGAGATCATTTAGTCCAACCCCCCTGCTCAAAGCAGGGCCAATCCCCAAATGGCCCCCTCAAGGATTGAACTCACAACCCTGGGCTTAGCAGGCCAATGCTCAAACCACTGAGCTATGAATATTCACATAACTGTGTCTCTGGGTTTAGGACACTTCACAGGTGCAGACTCACCCTGGGTGCTAGACCAATTGGGATTCATTGCACATAGTATACATTACTAAGTGTTTGCATAATTAAAGAAAATTATAGAAAAAGGGAGAGAAATAAGGTTCTGTTGGAGAAACCCTAAAACAGTCTGCACAGGCTAAGCCAGAGGTCCCAAATGCACGCAGCCCGCGGGGTTCTTTCGTGTGGCCCGCCAAGCTCCCCGCACCCTCTCTGCCTACCCCGTGGCGCAGCGAGTACTGTGCCACTCCCTGAAGTGGCTGGAACTATATCCCTGTAGCCCCGGGCGGGCGGGGGGGGGGAGGAAGTAGAGGGCTCTGTGCTCTCGCTTCCAGGCACCACCCCCTGTAGCTCCCATTGGCCGGGAACTGGGAACCACGGCCAATGGGAGCTTTGGGGGAGGTACCTGAGGGAGCAGCAAGAGCAGCACATGGTGCTGTTTCCTGCTCTGCCCCCTCCCCACCCCAGGGACTCCGGCAGTTCCCTGGAGCGGGGCCAGGGGCCAGGGCACGGAGCCTGCCCTGGCCATGGTACGCGGCGCTGCTACTCCGGAGCCGCTCTAGGTAAGCGGCGCTGGGCTGGAGCCCGCACCCCTCCTGCACCCCAACCCCCGGTCCAGAGCCCTCTGCCACATCCCACACCCCTCCCACACCCCAACTCCCTGCCCTGAGCCCCCGCACCCCAACCCCCTGCTGCATCTCACCCCTCCTGCACCCAAACCCCCTGCCCAGAGCCCCCTGCCACACCCTGTACCCCAACCCCCTCCTGCACCGCCCCCACCCCAACCCCCTGCCCAGAGCTCCTTGCCACACCCTGTACCCCAACTCCCTCCTGCACCCCCCACCCCAACTCCCTGCCCTGAGCCCCCTGCCGTACCCTGCACATCTCCTGCACTCCCTACACCCCGACCCCCTGTTGCAACCCTCACCCCTCCTGAACCCCCCACCCCAATTCCCTGCCCTGAGCCCCCTGCTGTAGCCTGCACACTTCCTGCACCTCAAATCCCTTCCCTGAGCCCCCGCCACACCCCGCACCCCTCCTACACTCCCTGGGGACAGGGAGGAGGCAGAGTTGGGGTGAGGACTTTGGGGAAGGCGTTGGAATGGGGGCAGGGAAGGGGTGGGAACAGGCAGGGCCTCATGGAAGGGGTGGAGTGGGGGCGGGGCCGGAGGCAGCAAGGGGTGGATGTCAATGCACTAGTCCTCATGCGGCCCTCGTAGTCATTTGAGTTTGAGACCCCTGGGCTAAGCCTCTGCTGGGTAAGATTTATGTTGTAAGAGTAGTCAGGCCTCAGGCTTCTGATACATGACTTTAAAAATAAAAATTTACCTCAGGAAGGAAGTGAGTTTAGATCATAAAACCCTTGTACGTGTTCCTCGTGGGAAGCAGGGCTTACTCCCATTTGAAACCTGTGTAGGCACATAAGTTATTAAATATCATTATAACTTTTCTTTTAAAAGTGCTCTTCATGCTGAGAACTAATTAGTTACCAAATTTCCTATTAGATTTGTACAGCTACAAAAACCACTCTATTAAAAATCCAGTAGATTTGTCTAGCTCTTCTCAGTGTGACACTTCACTTTCTTCAGTGTGTCCTTTATCATGGTTATTTGCTTATTTTTTGGCTCTCCATCTGATACGAGGCATGCATCTCTCCATGAATTGTGGTTCAACTTTTAGCTTCTACTTCATATTTCTGACAAATACCATTAATAGGTCATAACTTGCAGGTACATAGCATCAGTGTGCCCCCTGATCTTAGTTGCTTTATACAGCAATGTGATTGGGCTGGAAGAAGTCTGAGAGTTTTGCTCTGGGAAGGGGTTGGCTATTGGATAGCTGTGTAATCCCTGATCCAACTAGTGAGGAACGTAACTCCCTGCAACCTATGTTGCCCAGATGGCTCTTTTGCCTATCCTGCAGGAGGAGTCATGTAGCATAGAATAAATTCCTAAAGTTCTGACCTATCATGCAATGGGCTCACCTTAAAACCTGAGATAGAACTGCCCCAGATAATCTAAAGTCCTGGTCAGTAATGTGAAGAGATGTCCTAGTAGGAAAAGCTGTTACTGTAATATATTACAGTCCTTTAATTTGCTTGTGTTTTAGAATTGCAATTTTACGTATAAGCATAGGCAGAGAATATGGGGTAACTTTGGAACCGAGTTAGCTATCCTGCAAAAGCCAACATGGAAAGTCATGGGGAAATACTTTGAAATGTGGGCACCTGCAGTAATTTCAATCTGCAAAAACAGGAATGTCCCCATTTGAACCTGCTAACCTCATATTTGACTATGTAAGGCATTTCCTACTTATTAAAAGGATATAGAACATCCTAATGGTTATACTTAGGTGAACAACATCGTTATATTAGTGCTTCAGCTGCGAATCTCAGTAGATCAAATATGGACTTAACTGCTGAGCCACTAACCTACTTAAATGTATACACTAGATCTGGCTTTAATAAAATGGTTGTAGTATGTGTGCCTGTTTATTTTAATAAGCCCGTTAGATAAAATGCACACTATCTAGATAAGACACGTTAACCAGACAGGAGTGCTGAATTAATGAAGATGTCCACAAAAAATTGTCTGAGCCATGTATTTATTGCACTCAGCATCTGATTATAGTCCTTTGTTCATATAGTCCTGGGAAGCAAACCAGTGGTCAAATTCTTAGGCCTAAATTCTGCACTCAGACACCTATGTATGGTTCCCAATTTAGTTAACAGAAGTGTTATGTGCACACTCAATAGACTTGTCAGACAAACAGGGCCAAATTTAAGCCTGGTGTGAGCAGGGGCAACTTCATTGACTTCACCTACTTGACCTATGGCACCTGCTTACACCATATCTAAATTTGGCCCATAGCAAGTGTGCAAAGTTTTACAAAGTTGTCTGACTTATAAATGTGAGAACAGGCTTGTTCCCTCTGAGTATTTATTTTTGTTTTAGAAGGAACAGAAAGCCTTGAGACATACCAGCAAAAAAATATCAGATTATTCTATAATTCTGCAGCATGCCTGACTTCTCTAATTGGCAGGTCTGACATACCCTCTAGGCAGGCTTGTCTTGCTACCTCAAGAGCTGTCTCAGGCACAGTTCTGAGTTCACAGTACAGATTGGAATGTCCTCTCAGCACTTATTTAAAAGCTTCATAATGAGCACTGAGCTATGATAAATAATGATTATCAGAGGACACCATGTTTGTGAAAATGCGGTATCGGGTTTTTTTGGTTTACTTTCTCTCTGTATTTGATGTAAAATGTAGGGCTAGTATTTTGTAACCATTTAGTAATATTTTTTTATGCCTTATCGTGCTGGCAAGACACAGACCCAAGCTGCAAAATCTGAATACAAGTTCAGTGCTGGAATTTGAACGCGCATAAACTTTTTCAGTGTTTTTATCTAAGCTTCCAGTCTGGCATATTATGGAGAGAAACTATTATGAAATTTGAAATCAAGATTAGGTTTGGATTTTGAGTCACTACGTAGGTTAGGGTGTTTGGATTCAAGTTTCTATTTCAATCCCATCTCTAATGCTATCCTAAATTTAGTGGGTTTGATTCTTGCCCCCAGCACCCTACCAGCTTCATAATTAATTTTTCCCCCTATCACTTAGACATTTCAGTGGTAGTTCAGCTCTAGAATGTAATTGTCAGCAAAACAAATTACAGGTTCTAATTAAAGCAACCCCACTAACTCTTAGAACAAGTTCAATGGAAGTTTTAGAGAAAGTACTGCTTTAAACTGACATCAGCAGAAAGTAAAACTAGCTCGTACGCACTGAACTGAGAGCTGCATGAAGTGTATGAGCTGTACGTGGAAAGCGGTGGCATACCAGAGTTGCACTGTACATCTTTGTCTTTGCAATTATTTTATTCCTGGTCCATGATTAGAGTTAGCAAAAAAAATTTTGCCCAAAACTTTTTTTTTTTGTCAAAAGATGCAGTTTGGGGTCACTTATCAAATATGTGTTGATGTCAGCAAATTGTTGTGGTAAAAAGAAAAAAAATTCAGAAATATTTAAACAGTTTCAACATTTCCAAAATGAAAGTTAGATTTTGGGGGCTACCTTCACCAGGGATTCACAAAATAGAGGAGGACAAGGTGGTGATGCCCCCTGTCCTTACACTCAATAGCTCAGTGGGTAGGGCACTCAGCTGGATGGGAGAGACCCAGTTTTGAATACCCACTTTGGAGCAGGGATTTAAATGCAGGTCTCACTCCTCCCAGATGAGCGCCCTAGCCATCAAGCTATAGGTTCTCTCTCTCTTTCTCCTGTTGAAGCTGTTCCACTTTGTATACGTATTTCTGTATTCTTTGGGCTAGAGAGAGTGAGAATGACTCCATAGCCCAGTGGTTAAAGCACTAATTTGGAGGGCGGGGACCTGGGTTCCTGTCCCTAGATGAGCACCTAAGTGCTTGGGTGCTTTTAAAAATCCCACCCTATATTGACTTTTATCATATATCTCAGTGTTTATGTGGCTCCTGTCAGCTTCTAGCCCCTTACTTCACAACATCTTGAGTAGAAGTATGGTGACGTCATAACATCTTGAGTAGAAGTATGGTGACGTAGAAAGAAACAAGGCAATTTATCATGGTGTTTTCTACTTCAGAGGGCTTTACAGAAAGGAGTACTTCAGCAGGATATTTTCATAGATCTTTTCCAAGTAGACCTTTGCTTTACCACAGACGCTGGGCCAAATTCTGATCTCAGTTACAGCAATGTTAATTCAGAGTAACTCCACTGAAGTAAAGAGATTTACTGTGGATTTACACCAGTGCAACTGAGAACAGAACCTTGCTCACTGGATCTCATTGCTCGAATAATCTGCAACCAGAAAAATACAGCATTGAAGAAATATATTTAGACAATTCTCATCAAGTTAAATCAGGTCTTCGGAAGCCCCAGAAGTAGAGCACTAACCAGTAGCAGATTGGACTTTTTCCTATATTTGTGTCTGTCTAAGAAGATGCTACTATGAGCTGTGTAATTGTTGAAGTAGTCAAATGTAACATCTCTACACTGAACATGAATTGCTATTGAGGTCACATCCTGACTCATTCATGCCCTTGACAGACTAATTCCCTTAATCTCTCCCAGAACTTGAACAGCCCAATGACTTTGTCTCTTGTTAAAGAAAATTTCCTCCTTTTTGGCCAGCTACTTTACTTTTCTCGCTAAAATTATGACTACTTAAACCTTTTTGTTTTATTGTGAGATTTCTCCTTTCAAGAATCAATGTAATAGAACACAGGTGTTCTGAAGAGCCCTTTTCTTCCTCTGTCAGTGTAGGTGAATGCACTTTAGCAGTTGTATGATAATCAGTGGGACTACTGAAGGAGTAAGGTGTTGCTCAGTGGGAGTAAGGATGCTGGGAGCATTAGACCTGATAACAAATTAAAAACAAAAAAGAAAGCTAGCAAAACTGAACAGCTTTATTATAAAATTACTGAATACCATTTAAGAAATGGCCAAAGTGGGCAGCTGATTAGGAAGTTTAGGGCAGATCCATCTTCTGTGATGATGACCAGATCTGGCAGCACTAGCTAGGGTTGCCAACTTTTCAGTGTCTGAAAACTGGACACTTCTGCTCCTCTCCTTCCTCCTGAGGCCTGCCCCCTGCTCCACCCTCTCCCCCAAGGTACCACCCTCCACTCAATCCTCTCTTCTCTCCCCCCGTCTGATATTGTTCAACTGAAATGACATATCCCATTGACCACAGAGTCCATCTTTTTAATTTATAAAGCTAGCTTTACCATTATTCCCACTGGCCTGTTTTACTTGTAGCTCAGTAGTTTCAGCTCCCTGGTGCTCTACTAATTACATTTTAGATAAACTTTGATTTTAAAAACCTTGTATATTAATGCAAGTAGATAGGGAGGAATGCTTTGAGAGAGGAAGTTATATCCTATTAACAGTCACTGATAAGAAACACTTTCATACCTTCAGCACCTTTTTTCTCTCTTTCCTCCAAACAGTTGACCTTATTCACTTGTGGTCACTGATTATCATTTGTATTACTGTGGCTCCTGAAGGCCCTATTGAGACTGCAGCCTTATTGTGCCAGGTGTCACACAAATACATAGTAAGAGAGAACCTCCTCTGCCCTGAAGAGTTCACAGTTTAAAAATGCAAGACACAGAAAGGGTGGGAAATAGGAAGTATTGTTATTCCAGCTTTTATAGTGGAGAACTGAGGCACAGAGACATTAATGGCCAGATTTTCAAAAGAGCTCCACACCCATTCGGCACCTCCATGAAGTGGCCAGACTGCGCTTAATGAAAGAGATAAAATAAGGGGACAAATTTCATTTTAAAAATAGAAACGGCAGTAAAATAGCCTGTTAGTAACATGATCTGAAACATTCATGATCTCTCACTGTAACTCAGTTATATTTAAACAGAAATATTGCTGACTGACTGATGGAGTTGATACTGTTCTTATATTCTTAGTAGGTTGTGTCAACTTCAATGCCAACTCCATTGAATAGCAGCATGATTTAATTCTGGCATAATCCAGTGAAAATGGATTTGTTCCAGTAGTTTCAAACTGTGATAGTTTTAACCTAATCCATACATGAGTTTTACTACTGATGGCACTGTTATAGAGAGAAACAGACTTTTCTCTTATTTATAGCGATGTTTGCAAGTGACTGCTGTTCACACACACACACATGCAGTTTATAGATGCATTTGGGACAATCAGTTGTAAGATGTTACATGCATTTTCTTATTTTTGATCAGGTTTTTTTACTGCTTTTTTTAAGTGTCCATTTTAAGTACATTGAGGTAAGAGTGATGCTCCAGCTCTTTTCCCCGAGTGGTTATAATTAAATTAACACTCAGCAGTGTGTACGAGTAGTTCAAATAATCGTTCCAATATGCATGACCAGGCATTTTTGAACAATGATTTTCACATTTCAGGTTGTCCATTCATTTAGCATGGTTAGGTTAGAGTTCCTCATGCTCTTCCCTAGTTTTGACTATTCTAATTTTATGTCTTCTGTAACTTTTGTCACCTTCTACTGATCCTCCAATGTTAATTTTTTGCTAAGCTGAAAATTGAGTGACAATTTATTTCTTCTCCTGTTTTCCATTTCTTAGCTATTTTCTATTCCATGACAGCACTTTGTCTTCTCCTGTTTTCCATTTCTTAGCTATTTTCTGTTCCATGACAGCACTTTGTCAAGTTCAGACACTTTTTAATATCCTCTGAGTAAGGGGGAGCCTCTGGGAGTCACATTTCAGCCCCTGGTTCCCACCTTGCCCTGTAATCTGCTCCAGCCTTGTACCAGTAGGAAATCACTTCTCGTTCCATAGTGGCATAGCTGTGCTGGCCAGTATGTTGGGGTGCAGTCCAGGCTCCCTGTTCCCACCCATACCCTACCCTTTCTTCACTGACCTGCACAAGAGGGTGATTCATGGCCTCAACCATGCTGCTGCCCTTCCCCTCACAATATGACCTATGATGTGGGTAGCCCACACAAGCAAATAAGGGGGATACCTTCTTGCCCTTTTTGATGACTTAGGTTTTTTTACTACCCTCCATGAGGCGTTTTGTTTGACTTTTTGAACATCCAAATGAATTATATGAACTGATTATCCACATATTTTTATAGACATTCAAAGAATACTAGTAGATTATCGGAGCACAATTTTCCTTAATAGAAGTGATGCTGTTTTGTCTCTATCCTGTCATGTTCATCGAGGTGCTTTGTATTTCTATATTTAATCTTTGACTATTGGCTCTTCAAATAATATAATAATTCTGGTTCCTCCTAATTCCTATTTTATGCTGTTACCTGCCTTAGTTTGAGTTCCTTGGTGTTGGCTTCATGTAGGCTGGATTTCCATATTCTGAAGGATTCCTATGTTGGAATAACTTCTTGAACTTTGTCATGTATTCATACTGTTTCTTCCTTGTCTTCCAATTCCACTCTTCTAAAGGGGAATGAATAACTCTGTGTCTCTCCTCCTTCACTAGCCTATATGCTGAATATAAGGATACCAGTTTTCCTCATTGTTAACTTTAGAGCCTTCTTTACCAAGGCTTCGTCTTGTGCAAAATGCACCTACTCATCTTATCTATGGGTTAGGCTACCTTAAGCAAATCAGATCTGTGCTTTGGTCACTCCTCTGGCTCTGTCTGTTTCCATGACAGTTGACAGCCTTGGTCCTGACCTTCAAAACCATTAAGGAACCATGCCTGAGCTACATTAAATACTGTATCTCTAGCTATGAATCACCAAGACAGTTGCTCTTCTCTGGAACAATTCAGTTCACAAAGCTCGTGGCAAAACATGTGAAAGACGGTGATGAGATATTCTTAGACAAGGGGATCCTGCTGTTGAATGAACTTCCAGAAGAGATTACACAAATCCAGAGTCTGACCACCATTAGCTTATGCTGCAAGACCTTGTTCTTTTGATAAAGCTTTCCCCACTCGTCTAGTATGACATTTACAACAATCACTATCCCATTTAGAAAAAACATCCCCAACATTATCTCAAGAAGCAGTATCTTGTACCTGAGAAGGAAAAAAATTCCAAGGAATCTGTGAAGTACACAAGGGGCCTTGTTATACCAATTTAAGTTATGTGGGACATGCTCAGATTCCATGATTGTAGACTGTGGAGGGAAAGAGATGGGGATGAACCATTGCTTCACTGATGTGTAAAGCAGGATCACAGGAGGGACAGGGGTTACTGCAGGCTCTGGACTCTTCTGGCAGCTGTTACAGCCCCACTGTGGAACTCAACTTTTCTTAGAGCTACTTGGAAAATTTCTGACAAAACAGTTTTTCATTGGCATTTGCTCATTTGTTCAAATCAAAATCTTCAGCAGAGACTGTTCGAATTTGACAAAGTTCCTCAGGAAACCAGGGCTGATAGTGCTGCATGAAAGAATTTTGGGGCCCTGTGCACTAAGGCAGTTGGGAGATCCCCACCTTCCCTGTCCCTGGGAGAGAGAGGCCCTGGGGGTGTGTATCAGGGGGAGGCTCCAGGATGAGAGGGGGTTAAGTTCTTCCCTTTTTTGGGGTGGGGGGGGTGGATTTGTGAGAGGCCCTAGGTGTGGGTGTTGAAGACCAGTCCCACCCTGTACTTATCCTGCAGTGGTTCCTGTTCGGTGAGGCTGACTCAGCTTCCCACTCCAGCTCCCATTGGTTCTCACCGCATTATGCAGGCAGGGCCCTCCTGCTGCATCACCCAACCTCCTTTCTGGCCTTCATGATTTTAGTTGGCGCGCGCGCGTGTGTGTGTGTGTGTGGGTTGTTCTGACCCCCTCAGCCAGTGATTCTCCTTCCCCCCCCCCTTCCCCCACCTGCCAAGATGCACCAAGTCATTTTGGTTAATCTGAGCCTGCAGATGGAGCTTTCAAAACCTTTTCCCTAGGGGCTGTTCAGGACTTCCATGGTCTGTGGCTCTGAGACAGCCACTGCCCTGAAAACAGAGACCCTGGTTTACAGGGTTCATGACTCAGGAGCAGCCAGCCAGGCAGACTGCCAGTGATTTAGGCATCCCAGGGTTTACAAAGTCCGTAGTTTGGGGACGGACAGCTAGCCATGGAGACAGTCTCTTTTTTGCTGTGGATTTCATTTTTGGTTTTCATTCTGAATAGGAACAAAACCAAATGGAATTATCTTTCTCTGCACACCTCTAATTGTGCTAACCCCTGGACTTGCTGTAGGGAGTAGATTTGGCCAAAAACATTATACGACATTGTGTGCTTTTATATAAAATTTTAGCAGTGAAACGGTTAAACCCTACAATTTTCCAACTCACAGGGTTACTATAATTCTCTTCAGTGAGCAGGATCACTCTGTGTACAGCATGTGCTCATGCAGATTCAAATGATGAATTGGGAAGAATAATCCTCTGTACAGCCTTGTGTAATTCCTCAGCATGTGCTGTAAAATCCTATTATGCAATGAACGTAACCTGGCAGAAAGGGCAATGATATCAAGCCCAAATCGCGTCCTCTGTGACATGTCAACTCTGAGAAAACTCTCAGGCTCCAGACTTAGGAGCTTTTTCCAAAAAAGTGCCAGGCAGCACAACTTCAAATGCAAGTGACAACTCTGTAAGAATGTATGTATATGCTGGACACCTCTTAATTTAGGTTGTAACTCTTGATGGATGTGAATAGAATTTAAAAAAAATATTAATTGACAGAAACTGATGATGATCGGCGATACCTCGATTTCGAGGATGATCTCTACCACGGATTTACATATAGGTCCTGGCATAACTCAGGAGTCCGATCCTGGAACTACAAATCCACCTGCAGTAGGTACAGACATTTTGTAGCAGGTCAGTGGCCTGCTGGGAGATGGTTATTTCTTTTTCCTTCCTCCTCTCTCTTTTCATCTTCAAGGGCAAGGCGCTTCTCCTCGAAGCAGGCCACTGTCTGATGGAGGATATGGCGCTATTGGGGTCGGTTGGTGGCTTGCTCTTCCCAGCTTGTGATGTCCACATCAGTTTTCTTGAGATACACTGTGTGTCTTTGTAGCATTTTCTCTGACCACCACAGGATCTCTGACCATGGGTAAGCCGAGAGTAGAGGACTTGTTTTGGGAGGTGAGAGTCTGGCATCCTCACACAATGTCCAGCCCAGTGAAGTTGGTGCATGAGGATCATTGCTTCAATGCTAGTGACATTGGCTTCAGCAAGGCTGCTGGCATTAGTGTGGCAATCTTGCCACTTGACGTGAAGGTTCTTCCAGAGGCATCGTTTGTGATAGCTCTCCAAACTCTTGAGTTGCTGTCGATAGGTCACCCAGGTTTCGCATCCATAGAGCAGTGTAGGAACAACAATTTAAATTTATGGAGATATCCTATCTCCTAGAACCGGAAGGGACTTTGAAAGGTCATTGAGTCCAGCCCTCCGCCTTCACTAGCAGGACTAAGTACTGATTTTGCCCCCTCAAGGATTGAACTCACAACCCTGGGTTTAGCAGGCCAATGCTCAAACCACTGAACTATCCCTTCCCCCATTGTCTTACAGACCTGGATCTTGGTGTCCTGCCATAGGTCACGGTCCATGAAAACGCGTCAAAGCAATTTCCCAAAGGAAATACTTGCGCACTGGATCCTATGCTGGATCTCGCTGTCGATTTTTGCATTTTGAGAAAGTTGGCTACCAAGGTAGCAAAAGTGCTCAACTGTCTCCAAAGTCTGACCCTCAATGGTGATTTGTGGTGGGTCATGTGCAAGGCCTGAAGCAGGTTGATAGAGCACTTTAGTCTTCTCAATATTGAGTGAAAGTCCTAGGCTTTGGTAAGCTTGTGCAAGAAAATCCAGTATGGACTGAAGGTCAGTCTCAGTGTGCACGAGTATGACACAATCATCAGCATACTGAAGATCAGTAATGGATGACCTGAAGACTTTAGACTTCGAGCGGAGATGTCAAAGATTAAAGAGCCACCCATCCATTCTATACTGAATGTCAACTCCACTGGGGAGGTGATCTTTAATGAGGACCAAAATGACTGCTAAATAAATGGAAAACAGGGTTGGGGCAATAATGCATCCTTGCTTAACCCCAGTTTTTATGATGAAAAGTTCTGTCTCAGGGCCATTACAGAGAACCGTGGCAGTCATCTGATCATGGAGAAGCCTTAGGATCTTAATACATTTTGGAGGGCAGCCAAATCTGACCAGTACCTTCCACAGGGCTTCGCTATTGACAGAGTCAAAGGCCTTTGTCAAATCGATGAAAGCTATATAAAGGTCCTAATTTTGCTCCCGAGACTTTTCCTGGATTTGGCGGGCAATGAAGATCATGTCAGTTGTCCAGCATGATGATCTAAAACCACACTGAGATTCCGTCAATATTTCCTCAGCAAGGAGAAGTAATCGGTTTAAGAGGATATGGGCAAGAATTTTCCCTGCTGTAGATAGCAAGGCAATATCTCGATAGTCTACGACTTATCTCCTTTCTTAAAGATTGTAACAATGTTAGCATTTCTCAAGTCTTCTGGAATCTTCTCATTATACCAGATATGAAGAAAAAGTTTGTGGAGCTTCGCTACCAGTTCTTCATCTCCAAACTTGTAGACTTCAGTTGGTATGCCATCTGGCCCTGCTGCCTTGTTGTTCTTACTTTGCATAATGGCTTGTGTTACTTCTTCGAGGGTGGGAGAGGTCAGCAAGAGATTCTCTTTCATGTCATTGAGGTATAGAGTCAATAGTGGCATCAGAGACCATTAACTCTCGGTTCAGGAGTAACTCAAAATGCTCTTTCCGTCTGGCTTTGATGGCTTTGCTGTCCTTAAAATATGTTGACCCGTCTTGGGCTCAGAGTGGTGTAGGCCCATGGGAGCATGGGCCATAAATGGCCCCTATTGCCTGAAAGAAACTACTCATGTCATGTTTATCAGCATAAAGTTCAATCTCCTTGGCCTTTTCTTGCCACCACTTATTTTTGATATCATGGATTTTCCTTTGGATTTCAGCCTTGAGTTGCCTTTACAACTCTTTCTTCTGCTGATGTGATATGTCATTTTGCCACATGCGATGAGTTTTTCTTTTCTGGTCAAGCAGGCCCTGAATCTCTGCATCTTCTCATCAAACCAATATTGGTGATGGCGGGGAATACAGCCAATGGACTTGGCACATGCTGAGAGAACGGCAGTCTTTAATCCTTTCCAGAAATTTTCATTATCAGCGGTAGCTGATTGTCTTCTCTTGGAGATACTGCAGAAGTTTCTCCCGAGTCACTATATCTTCAAGGGACTGGACCTTGAATTTCTTTTGTACTGATTTTGCCTGCTTGCGATGTCTTGAGGCAATCTGGAAATTCACGATTGATCTAACAAGGCGATGGTCTGTCCAACAGTCATCAATTCCATGCATGGCCCTTGTGATGCGGACATCCTTACGATCTTGAGCTTTAACAATAATGTAGTCAAGAAGGTGCCAATGCCTGGTGCGAGGGTGTCTCCAGGTGGTCTTATACTTCTCACTTTGTCTAAAGAGGGTTTTTGTGATGATCAGGCATTGTTCTACACACTTGCTCAGGAGGAAGATGCTGTTGGAGTTAGCCTTTCCTACTCCTTCTTTTCCGATTGTGCCATTCCAGAGATCTGACTCCCGCCCAACTCTAGCATTAAAATCTCCAAGGAGAATGATTTTGTCCTCCTTAGGAATGTTGGTCAAGACTCTGTCAAGATCTGTATAGAATTGTTCCTTGACAAGCAGCAGACTGGTTGTTGCTGAGCTCAAGACGAAGAGTCATAAGATGCTTATTGATTCATACTGGAAATTCTATAAATTGACTGACAAACTTATTCCTAATTGTAAAAGTGACACCATAAATGCGCCTGTCCTCTGCAGATTTTCCTTTCCAGGAAAAGGTGTAGCCTCCGCCTTCTTCTCTCAGTTGACCTTCATCTGGGCACCTTGTCTCATTCCGGGCAGCACTGTCGATGTTGTATCTAGCAAGCTCCCTAGTGACAATAGCAGTTCTTCTTTCTGGCCATACATTATCTTTGTTATCCATCAGGGTGCAAACATTCCATGTAGCAAAAGTAACTGTCTTATAGCTTTGACTGCAGACAGAATGATCCCACTGGACCGGGTAATCCACCCAGGAGTGGGTGAGACAGCCTAGGTTTAGGGAACCTTTTCTATCCCTCTTCCCATGCAGGGTGAACAGAGGGGATCTTAAAGAGGACTGCTCAGTCGCGATAGTAGCTGCCTGTGTCAGTCCAGGTGCCAGACGACCATCTAACTACTGCTGCCTACATGCAGATTCATGGATAGGGACTGCCAGATTGACTAATCCTGTCCCCGTCACCACTAGTCTGTTGCCTCAGGGCTTGCAAGGTTGGAAACGAGAGACTGCTGAGCTGGAATTGATATGCAAACTAGATACAATCAATTTAGGATTGAATAAGGACTGGGAATGGCTGAGCCATTACAAACATTGAATCTATCTCCCCTTGTAAATATTCTCACACTTCTTATCAAACTGTCTGTACTGGGCTAGCTTGATTATCACTTCAAAAGTTTTTTTTCACTTACTTAATTGGCCTCTCAGAGTTGGTAAGACAACTCCCACCTGTTCATGCTCTCTGTATGTGTGTATATATATCTCCTCAATATATGTTCCATTCTATGCATCCGAAGAAGTGAGCTGTAGCCCATGAAAGCTTATGCTCTAATAAATTTGTTAGCCTTTAAGATGCCACGAGTACTCCTGTTCTTTTTGCGTTAAAAAAATGGAGATCTGACACTGAATAGCTAGCTAAACTCTTTCTAGATTAGTGCTCTATAAGGGCTGTATAGGCCAACCTGCCACCACTAATGTAGTAATTGGTACATTGTAATGCCCTTGGAAAATAATCGGGGGAACTGCAGACAGCTTAGATCCAAAAACTATTCACGTCAGTGGGAATCTTTCCGTTCACTTCAATGGTGTTTGGGTCCGACCCTAAAAATAATTTTGTGTGTTTCCCTAACTGTTGGATATGTAATCTGGTAAATTTATGACACTGGGAGGTCACTGTCTTTTTAAATGGAGTCTCCTCCTAATCTGTTGTAGGAGATAGGAAAAAGGAAATTAGAGCAGAGTAAAAGTAAGTAGTGCACATAAGGACAAGGGAAGAAAGTCACGTGGGTGCAGCAGGGACTGCTTAGCTTTTCATTTTTTGTTCAGTGGAGTTCAAGGAAGTGTAATTGAAGGATTTCAAAATTGTGAGTTTTATAACTATGACATCCCTTTCAATCGGTGAATGGAGAGAAAGGAAAAGTGTGAGTAAACAAAGACAGAAAGTAAATGTGGATATATACTCAGGGACGGCTCTATGTATTTTGCCGCCCTAAGCACAGCAGTCAGGCGGCTTTCGGCAGCGCGCCTGCAGGAGGTCCGGCTGGTAACGCGGATTCGGCGGAATGCCTGCGGGAGGTCCACCGGTCCCGCGCCTTTGGCATACCCGCCGCCGAATCCGCGGGACCAGCAGATCTCCTGCAGGCATGCCACCGAAGGCTCCCTGACTGCCGCCACACAGTGACCAGCAGGCGGCTGCCCCCCACAGCTTGCCACCCCAGGCATGTGCTTGGTGCGCTGGTGCCTGGAGCCGCCCCTGTATATACTGCTCTATGTATGCTAGAGTCCCTAAGTAATCTACCAGTATATGAAAACTACACTGTATATTATGCCTTAAACATACTATATATTGTATTAAAAATTAAAAGAACATTAAGATTGCAGAGTCAAACACTCCAAAGTTAGGAAATGACAGATTTAAGGTTGCCTGTGCCATCTTAATTCAGTCCCCTCCTACATGTGCATTATATTAATGTGACTCTCTATGACACTGAAAGTTTGTGGCAGAGCTAAGAATGAAACTTAGCTCTCTTGGGTACCAGTCCAAGGCCTTAAACACAGGGAAATCTCCTTGTTTCTCTTACAACCCTCTGCCTTATTTACTATACATCTCATGCATCTACAGGGTCCTGTAGATCATGCAATTATAAACTATATCATAATGTATACACATAAGAGGGCTGAATTTTTTTAATGGAATTTGCTATTTTGCTGCAGCCAGGAACCTGTGTGTGTGTGTGTGTGTGTGTGTGTGTGTGTGTGTGTGTGTGTGTGTGATCTTGCCTGCTAAAATCTACCTGCAGCTGTCTTTAACACTCCAGCTTTTCACATGAACAGACTGAGTTAAAGCATTGCTAGTCCTCGCCCCAGCATAGCCCTGCCCCTCTATGCCATGGCAGATGGGAATGAAGGATATTTAATGATGATACAAGAAGTTACTTACCACCTAATTTAGGAGATGCTTGCTACAGAATTTGGTCCTCTTATGCAGCAAAATCCTCAGAACCCTGATTACAACTTATCAACAAATAGCCAGTATATGTAGCCTCAGTTCCATCTCTATATTCTAATGCCTTTATAATACCCTGGAGACATCCCCTCTAGGTCCCTGTCCAAAATTTTAGACTAGCCAAAGAAGAGACTGCCCTCAAGAGATTCTATTGCTGGTTTTACTTTGATCCTTGTGTATGCTGGGACAAGATTTAGAGAGTTTAGCTTGTGCCCTGTGCCCTTTCAGTACTCATGCAGTACAGGTGCTATCAACAAAGCTCATGATCATACATCTCACAACTGAGACTTAAGCAGATCTCAATAGTTAGAGGGGGGAACACATCAATACTTATATTTTAAAGTTTCTGGCATTATAAAGGTAGAGCGCTGCTTGAAACTTTAAAGTTGTTTTTTTTTTTTTTGAAGAAAGGTTAGTATCTCAGTTTCTGCACAGACTCCCAGGTGAAGGCAATTTGTGCTTATTTTGACAGAGGGAGTGGAGGGTAGGTAGAAGTAGCTGTGGATGAGAGGGTGATCATAAAATAGTCACCTCCGTGTTGCTGAGAACAACTATTGGGCTAGTTGGATTGCTCTATGATGAGATTTTTCTTTTGTTCTGCCTCTCCCTCCTGTCCTGTGATGTGCTATTCTCTGCTCAAGGATATTAAAATATATTTTGAGGCTTCAGATCTTACTGCAATGGAAAGAAAGGAAGCTTTCTGATAGAGAAGTAGCCAGGGTCAATAAAGAAGGCCCATAAAAATAAAGCTGCAAAGGAAATCTTTTTGGTAGACAATGATTTGTTGACAATGCCCTTTGTATGCACTAGCTGAAGCAGGAAAGGAATTCCCCTCCTGAAAAAGAGTTCTCTCAACAGAATAATAGTAACATTGGATTTTATTTATCTAACAAGTAAGAAATCCTACACATATAACATTGTGTGATACAGCTTTTCAGTGTGCAGACCATATGCAGTGGGTTGCATTATATTTTTTCCAGTGAAAATTTGACAGCATTGAAAATTGAAGTCTACTCTTTTTCTGCAGGAAAGGTACAAACTGTTCATGATCTGTCTAAACCAGGGGTGGGCAAACTTTTTGGCCTCAGGGCCACATCGGGGAATAGAAATTGTATGGCTGGCCATGAATGCTCACAAAATTGGGGTTGAGGTGTGGGAGGGTGTGAGGGCTCTGGTTGGGGGTGCAGGCTCTGGGATGGGGCTGGGGATGAAGAGTTTGGCATGTAGGAGGGTGCTCTGGGCTGGGACAGAGGGGTTCGGAGGGCGGGAGGGGGATCAGGGCTGGGGCAGGGGTGTGAGAAGGGGTGCGGGCTCTGAGGTGGGGCTGGGGATGAGAGTTTTGGGGTGCAGGAGGGTGCTCCGTGGTGGAATCAAGGGGTTTGGAGAGTGGGAGAGGAATCCAGGCTGGAGCAGGGGGTTGGGGCGTGGAGAGAGGCTCAGGGGTGCAGGCTTTGAGCGGCGCTTACCTCAAGTGGCTCCCAGAAGCAGTGGCATGTCCCTTCTCTGGTTCCTACGCATGGAGCGGCCCCCGACCCTGCTAGCGCTGGAGTGAGTCCGTGCGGCCCCCGACCCTGCGCCCCAGAGTAGGGCTATGCTGCGGCATCTGGGAGCCACGTGGTGCGGTCCCTGACCCTGGATACTGACTGGAGCACCGGAATGGGGCCAAGCCATGTGGTGCGGCCCCCGCCCTGGCTGGAGCACCGGACCGGGGCCGAGCCTCAGGCCCTGCTCCCCAGTGGGAGCTCGTGGGTCAGCTTAAAACTGCTCACGGGCTGGATCCAGCCTGTGGGCCATAGTTTGCCCACCCCTGACTTAGGAAATCATCTCTCCTGGGCTGAGGGGATACTTCACCTCCATACCCATTCATTCCATGGCCTTTTTGCCAAGACTGCAATGGGGTAGACAGTTGTTAAGGCATGGTGCAGAATTCAAACTGTTGATCCACATTATGGTTAAAAGACCCCATTACTAATCCCAGATCATGTGGTTCCTTCATTCCAGGAGTTACCTTGTAGCTCATGAGAGAATTAGTATATGCATCTATTTTAAGTTGGTGGTCTCCGCAGCAGTTTTTATTTGCTTTGTTCAGACAGTGTTTACATTGGGAGGAAAATAAGAAAAGATACGTAAGGAGATAATATGGCTGACGAAAACCTGACATGAAACAAACAACAATATGCAAGCCTGCCATAAAAATGCTGAGCAAGCTTAATGATTATTATTCATTTACTGAATCCACCATAATGCAGCTATTTTAACTAAAGTGAATGTTGCACATTGTGAAATATTGAAGGGCTTTCTGTGTATTATAAATACTTTTGTAAGGACAGAGAGTTTGTTTGACGTTAATTTCCCTAGGCCTCAGAATCAAATTAATCATTTCAGATAAAGTTACCAAATGCAAAATGCAAATTAATGCACACCGGAAAACACAATCCCAATCCCATATGAAATAATGGGATCTAAATTAGCTGTTACAACTCAAGAAAGAGATCTTGGGGTAAATCTCTGAGAACATCCACTCAGTGTGGACTGGCAGTCAAAAAAGTGAACAGAATGTTGGGAATCATTAAGAAAGGGAATGATAATAAACAGTAAATATCATATTGCCTCTATATAAATCCTTGGTAAACCCACATCTTGGATGCTGCATGCAGATGTGGTCGCCCCATCTCAAAAAAGATATATTGTAATTGGAAAAAGTTCAGAAAAAGGCAACAAAAACGATTAGGGGTATGGAACAGCTTGCATATAAGGAGCAATTAATAAGACTGGGATTTTTCAGCTTGGAAAAGAGATGACTATGGGGGATATGATAGATGTCTATACAGTCATGACTGGTGTGGAGAAAGTAAATAAGGAAGTGTTGTTATTTACTCCTTTTCATAACACAGGAGCTAGGGGTCACCAAAATGAAATTAATCAGCAGAGGTTTAAAACAAACAAAAGGAAGTATTTCTTCACACAACACATAGGCAACCTGTGGAACTCCTTGCCAGAGGATGTTGTGAAGGCCAAGACTAGAACATGGTTCAAAAAAGAACTAGAGAAGTTCATGGAGGATAGGTCCATCAATGGCTATTAGTCCGGATGAACAGGGATGGTATCCCTAGCCTCTGTTTTCCAGAAGCTGGGAATGGGCAGTAGTGGATGGATCACTTGATGACTACCTGTTCTGTTCATTACCTCTGGGGAACCTGGCATTTGCCACTGTTGAAAGACAGGTACTGGGCTAGATGGGCCTTTGGTCTGATCCAGTATAGCCATTGTTATACTGAATGTATTTATATATTTTTTTTAAAATGTCTGATGCCTGAAACATTATTGCCACTAATCCAGTGCTTTAATGGCTGTTTCTGTATTATTGATGCTAAAACTATATCAAAACAATAGAAAAGAGAAAAGAAATTCAGCTACTTCTAGAGTGGATAACAATAGCTGTTTAAAAAAGCATAGCGGCCAGAAACAACAGTTTTGCAGAGGAAGTGAAGAATAACATTGTATCCAATTGAAATTATGGGAGAAATTTAGCTAGGCAGAATGTAATTTAAAAAAATGGAATGGAAAACTATAAAATTTTACTGATGCTTTTCATTTTGAATACACCAGTATAGACTGATGTATTGGTTGCTTTTCAACAAATAAGTGACAGGAACTAGCACCAATCAGATTTTCCCAAAGGTTTTGATAAAGGAGATAACAGTTGTCCTACCCTCTCTCTGCTTCTTGCTTTGTCTTGCTCAAAGATGCTCATAATAAAACGTGCTTGCTCCATCACGTCTGCGTGAAAAGGAATAAGAAATTCAGGATGGAAAAAAGGGGGAATAAGCAGGCAGAAATCTTTTGCTTCTGATCTCCCATTTCTACCCTCTTTTTATGATGGTATCTTTGCTTGCAATGTTTTCACAGCTTACAAAATAGTTAAAACCCAGTATAGACCCATTCTGTTTCATTTGCCATATCCTTCTTTCCTCCCTTTCTCACTTTCCTGATTTCCTTCAAACTGGGAACCTGGTCCCAGCTGCAGGTTAAATTTACTAACCTAACTAAAAGCTGCCCAACTGCCTCCAGAGAGCTGTGACTGAGTTGGGAGAGGAACAATTGATTTTTCCTTTGAAGCATCCTACTGGAACTTCAACTGCAATAACACTTCAAGGGTAACTGCTATATCCCCTGCTAGGTTTGGCCCCAGCTCTCAAGAGGCAGTCAAGTTGATTTTATATTAAAATTTAGATTAGACAGCCGAATTGTAAGCAAATTTGCAGTGCCTGGTACCATTTCTTAAACTGCAAAGTTGAGAAGAGAGAAAATAGGCGGACAGGGATAAGAGCGCCAAAAGCAAGCAGCTCTAATCTGCTCTTCCAATCAATCTTTTCTGAGCTCAGACATATTTATATACATATTAGCTATGTATTTTCAGCCATAGCTAGTGGCCCAGTGACCATGTTTAGTTTTATTTCATGAGAACTGGAAATAAATGAGCATTAAATTGTTGCCAAAAGAGCAGTGAGATGGATAGGATACAGGAGTCTCGGGGTCAGGCACGCCCAAAAACAAATTTCAAATGAAAAATACTTAGTCCAATAACAATGATCCATCCCATTGTGAACATCAGTGGTCTGTTGGTATGCTGGAAGTGTCTGAAGGTAATTGTTTTTCCTTTGTGACTTACAGAGATGGGCCCAAGCTGCCAGCTATAGTTAGCATCTAGACTGATTTACCCCAAAATCAGTGGGGTTTGGATTCAGGGGTTTGGTATGATCTCAGCTTTACTCACAATGTGCTTGAACTATGCTGCAGTACAACACCAACACACTGGCAATAATTAGCTTCTATGCTGAATTATCTGGGTGAATCACAGTGCTTAAAACCATTAGACTGAATGTCCTATTTTCCAAGGATGATTTGACTTAAAAAAAAAAAAAATCTTTCTAGTTATACAACAATTTGACACTAAATAGGCAAGTTGAGTTTTACATTTAAAAAAAAAATGTTTTACCCAGGCTACTAACTGCTATTACTGCAGTTAACATGTAACAGGGAAGATCTTTATTGTCATTAATTTTCACAGATAAAATGTGGGTATTATAACACTCATCTTCAATGAAATACAAGGACTTTGAGTTTTCACTTGCCTAAATTTAACAGCTCAAATTTGAATAACTGTACTTTACTTTCTATTTTAAGTCACAAGTCTGATTAGTTTAAGTATCTTCGAATTAGTGAAGCGATACACAAGCTACGGGGTCTTCTGCCGAGGGATGATGAGAGAGCCAAATTTGATAATTAATCTAAGGTAAAGATATTTCATAGTAAACATAAGCTTCAAATATCAGAGTTAACGTAGTGGCAGTTACTCCATTAAAATAGGAAGTGCCAGAATCAGTTAAGATTTCAAAGGAAAATGTGGTTTGAGAGAAGTAAGCAGCTTCATTAAACTCTATTAATGTTCCCAGTAGATAAATTTTGCATTTAAATTAATGCCTTGATTCCACAGAATGCAGCATTACTGAGCTTCGACCGATGATGCAAAGAGATTTACATGAGCTGAACATCTGTGATTTCCTGACTGACCTTCTAAATAAGATTTTTTGTTAGAATTACGTTAGTTGCAGCTTTAATAGTTTGGATTTTTCAGCAAAAAGACAGCTGTTTGAATTTAATTCATTCTGTATCCTTGCAGGGTCTTCATTTTGGTGCCTACTGGACATTGTTCCTATAAAGAACGAGAAAGGAGATGTAGTACTGTTTCTGGCCTCTTTCAAAGATATAACAGATACAAAGGTGAAGATTGCTCCAGAAGATAAAAAAGAAGGTCTGTATAGTTTCCAACAAACACTGATAAATACTATTGATACTTCAACATTTTGAGATATAGTCACCATTAAATAAAGGGGTCGGGGTGGAAATTCTTTTGAAGTTCCCTTTTAAAATTCAAAAGAGTACATTTATGTAGGACTTTTTGGGCTAGAAATGTAACCAACATCAGAGAACTAATAATATGGAAAATGCAATATTTTTTATTTGTTTTAATTTAGATCTTGCCCCACATTCAATAAGCTTTGAGTCATTGCCCTGGAAAATAGAGTATTCTGTAATTCAAAATTAAATTTAGAAACAGAAAATAAAATAAAATTTTCATTTTTTAAAGGAACATTTTGAAGCAGCTAGAACTGTCTCCATTCTTGGAAGATCTGGAAATATTTGATTTTTTTCATGCAAGCAGAGTACCTTCCCTTTTTAGAAAAAAGCTGCGGTTGCACTTTTCAACAGGAAATAAAGGCATGACCTGATAATATTTATTTCAAACAGTGAAACATTAGAGAGCAAGTGCTTTCCTCAAGGGTTATAGTTTATTATGGATTTTTGTCAAGGCCCACTAACATAAGAAGAAATGGCATATTACTAGTAAGCTTCTATTTTTCTCATTTAAATAGGAAGTTATCAAGGATTTGATGATGCAAAGCAGTCATAAACCCATCTATTTTGTATAATTAGATTTATGACTGGTTTGCTGTTGTTGGCAGGGCACACACAAAGCAGAGTGTACTGGTGAATCTGGATCTGAAAGGGTAGCCTTGTCATCTTAGAGTAGTTGTGGTTTTGTTTTGCTTTTAATTTGTGTTTAAAAAATTAAGGCCATACTTCATTTTGAACCTTAGCAACTGACTACGGGCTGCATAATTTTGCCTTACTTGCAATTATTTAAAAGGTCTACAAATGTATGAATGATTAACTTTTAGTACATTTTTCTTGAATAAATACCATGACATTTCTAACATAATCAAATAAGGAATAAACGACATTCATACCTGCTCTAACTTTGACAGTGTCAATACAATATTTAAAAAGTCAAGGAAGAACTCAGAATAACAACTTTGGAAGAAAAGGCTCTGAGCAATATTCTCGTCTCAGTTAACTTTGTTTGTGGGTTAGGATGGGGTTAGTATATGGTGTAATTGTTTTAAATTGTTACTCTAGTTTAAATGAGAACAGAATTTGGATCTTCATCTTTCCAATTCCTCTGAGTGTCAGGAATCCAGAACAACAGAGCTTGAAGAATATAATTAATGGACATGGTAGGAATATCTTTCAAAATTCCAGCAGGACGTGCCTATATGCTGGAGTTCTAAATTCTGATACTGTTGTTTTCTTTAATTTTTTTTTAAAACCTCATATGTTGGCTATTCGTTCTCTACAATACACTAGAACAATGTAGACATGCCCCCTAAACTCTCCTGTGCCCCACTTCCTCATCCTACAGGATTTCTGAGTTTTAGCACCCACTAAAAGCTGATTCTGCACTTGCTGGAATAGGAACTGTGTAACAAAATGCAAATTATATGCAAGCTGTGACAGTAATAGTAATATAGTATCTTATCATTTGGAAATTAGAAAATGTTACCCTTGTCTTGTGATAATACATATTCTTAAATCACTATGAATTCTAGAAATGTCTGATTTTTCCTCACATTTTGACAAATAGTTTCATCATTGTCTCAACCCCCCTCCCCAAATCTTATACAATGGAAGTATTTTTACACACCACACTTCTTGCAAAGAATATAATTTGTGAATTTCTGAGCCAGGAGTCTAAAAAAGAGATTTTGAAGTAGCACCTAAGTACATTTCTGTAGATAACCTATACATCCAGTCTCAACCAATCCTTTTCACCTCAAAGTAGAAGCTGTCTCATATCTGTATCTAATTTCCCCCTGAGACTTAAAACATCTTCCATCTATAAAAGCTTTAGGGAGATAAAGGTTATTAAAATGTGGTGTGCGGGAGCCTTGTAGGGGAGAGATTATTTGAACATGTGTGGTCTGAAGGCTAATGATTCTCATTCTAAGAGTTGCATATCTCCAGAATACAGTAGCTGCTAAGCCTCGTGAAATATTTCAATTATCATTTGAAATGGGTATAATAAATTACTTCAGTTCTTTTTTAAAAAAAAAATGAATATTGTTTTTCAGTATCTAACACCATAGATTCATATTCTCCTCTCAGAAATGGAGGGGACAGTGCCTCTTAGCTTTTCATATGAAGTCTTAAATTTTAAATAAAGACCATGAAATATAAAACAGATTATAACTCATACATGCCATTGTGAATTTTAAATGTACACTTAGGGCTTCTGAAGAAGTGGGCTGTAGCCCACAAAAGCTTATGCTCAAATAAATTTGTTAGTCTCTAAGGTGCCTGTTCTTTTTGCAGATACAGACTAACACGGCTGCTACTCTGAAATCTACAGGGTGTGTCGGTCTGCACTAGAAGTGTGAAAATTGTACAGCAAACAAGCTTGTTGGTGCACTACTGGTGCACACTAAAAATTCCCTAGTGTGCATTAATGTAGTCGTGTTTGAAACAGGACTACATTAATGCGCCCTGGGGAACGTTTAGTGCACACCAGCAAGGTCTACACAGGCCCGTTAGTGGGCAACACGTGAGTGTGGACTAAAATTTAACTCCCCTTGTGCAGACTAACACACTGTGTAGACAACCTTGGTGGCAGGGTGTTTTGGGTGGTCAGAGGGCCTATTGGTCTGGGCCTCCACCTCCAGCCATTCTATTAGTTCACAGTGTCCCAGCCCTCTGGGTGAGATCTTATCTGGACTGGACTTTTTGATGGTAACCCCTAGGTCTGTCCTCCTCAGTTCACTGGTCATAGCTCCAGGATAGGTAGGGGGACCCAGGGCCTTTCTCCTAAAAGTGAAGTGGTATGCACCAGCCTATGTTCAGCCAGGCCACTTGCTCACCTTTCAGGTTGGGGTATGGTCATAGTCTTTCCTTCAAAGGCCCCACAGTCTAGGGCTGATGCCTACAGCCTTCTTGAGCCCTTGGCCACAGTTCTCCCTCCCTCCCAGAGTGTCTAGGAGCCAGGGGAAGACTGACAGCCAGGTCCCCTAGGTAGACATTTTTCTCCTGTTTCTGCAGAGCAGAGTTCATCCATAAATGGCCTCTTTCTGGGGCTGCTGAAGCTCCCTTTATACTGATCTTCTCCTCAGGAGCATGTGCAGCAGTCCCTGAGAGGCAGGACCTCCCTGGCCCAGTACTGCTCCAGCCCTTCCCCTGTCTCGGCCTTAAACCCCATCACAAGCCCATAGACCGTAGTCCTATAATATATAGCTTGTGGGCACATTGTAACAATCATGCAAAGCTCTGTGAACTTCACTGGCACTCCACGCAAGCACAGGTGCATGATACACAATGCCAGATTGGCCCTTAAGGATTGAATACTGAAATTCTTCTTATCTTGAGTGATATATCCCGGAGTGCACAAGGTTTAGGCCAAGTTCTGCTCTCACCTATGCTGGTGTAAATCCATAGTAACGGTTATTCTCTGTGGAGACACTTGCGCAAATGAGAACATATTTTGGCTCCTGGACTTTTAAAAAAAAAAGTTGAGCAAAGCCTGAGCTGTATAACATGCTGAGACTGGAAATGATCTTCAGTTTATTTTAAAATACATTTAACATTTCTTAATTATTGTATTGTATGTAAAAAACGAAACAAAACAAAAATACATGTAGGTGCCAGATTGTGAACACTTTAATCACAAAGGTGAATGACTGTGCTACAGTTTGTATCAGGGTATACAAACCTCACGCTGGGCCAGAAGGCAATCATGGGCCCAGGTAGCCCTACCCCTACCGGCCTGAAGATCAGGTTAAAAGGCGCTGAGAAGCCCAGGCATGCGGTGTTGGACAGGATGCAGGAGAGAAGAATCCTTCTCCAGGAAGCCAGACAGAAGGTTGCGCCTGAGAGGGAACCTCATAGTGGGTAAGGCCTCCAGCAGCACCTTCTCCAACCACCACCCACTTTGAGAAGCAGCATGTCTTGCAGCACACTGCTCGTTTGGACTTGCTTGTGAAGCTATTGACTGTTTGGACTATAGGGGTCATGCCCCAAACTGAAGGAGCACATGGCTGCGAAGTAGCCCAGACTTAGGCTCTCTGTGGGGAGGAATCTGTCAATCTTACTTCCCACAGGGCCTTGAGCAGGGACCTGGTGAGAGGAAGGCCCTGGGTGCCCCGTACCATGACTCACTTAAGGGCAAAGGCCCAGGTGCAGGGGGGAGGCCCAGACACTCCCAGCCTACGGGCAGGAACCAGGCACTACTACTGCGCCTCTGCCCCTAACAGCAGGACAAAGGGTAGAGGTCAGGTGCACTAGCCACTAGGCCACCCAGCCCACTGAAAACCCTATCACATGGCCTCTTCCTGGGTTATTTTACTCAAATAACATAATTTTAAATGCTTAAGACTCAGTTCTCCCTTGTTGGTAAATCCTACAGTCCTTGTACTGTCTTTACTCTGGGAATTTTTTTGCAAGCAGTTTGACCACACCCCCACACAGCCTCTACAACTGCCAGTCATGGAAGGAGGCACCCTCAGCTGCAACCAATGAGGGGAAAAAAGGCCTGCTATAAAAGGAGGGAACTCAGAGGGGGAGGGGAGGCAGAAAGGCCCGGGGCAGGGAAGGGGCAACACCCCTGCACCAGGTTTCCTCCAGGAATAAGAGACAAAAGCAGACCCCTGGGCCTAATTAGAGGCCACGGTCCAAGAACTGCCCTGATCAGGGGCTAACCAAAGGAAACCAGGCAGGTAACAGTAGAGACGCCCTGCAAGACCACACCAAGGACTACTGACACTGGCCTTAGAGGGCAATGAACAGTCTCGGGCTAAAATGAAACGCTTGAAACAGCCTATATAACATAGCAAGAAATTTGTAATATTTACTCCTTGGCCCTGATTCTGATTTATATTAAGGTTATTTTACACCGCTCTGGCAATGTATAGGGGATTGAAAGTGGCTGTAAATATATACAATAAATTCCCACTGACTTTAATGGCTGCAAGATCATTAATACGTAAGGAAACTTAATAACAGCATGTTATATACTAAAGATCTGTTCCTGCTATTATTCTGCATAAAAGCTCCCACTGAAGTCAGTCTTGCCAGACAATGGCAGTATAAGGCCCTACTGCTTCAATTCTGCACTCATATATGCACTTGCATACCACCAAAAGGAGGAAAAAATGTGCATTTAAGGCCTAGTCTTCACTTACCGGCTGGTCCGGCGGCACGCCATCGATGTTCTGGGATCGATCCCGGAAGTGCTCACAGTCGGCGCCGGTACTCCAGCTCGCCGAGAGGAGCACGCGGCGTCGACGGGGGGAGACTTCCGGCCGCGTCTGGACCGCGGTAAGTTCGGACTAAGGTACTTCGAATTCAGCTACGTTATTAACGTAGCTGAATTTGTGTACCTTAGTCCGAAGTCCAGACTAAGTGGGGACCAGGCCTAAGGGATGGTAGTAGTCTCTCTGTCAGACCGCTGCTATGACAATCTGCTACTGTCCTTTAAAAGTGACTGTTATGCATTTAGTGCTGCTGTTTTTTTTTTTTTTTTAATCAACAAGCTCTTTGATGGACAGTAGGCATGTTGCAACTTTTCACCGTTTACACTCTTAATTTGCCTTTACACAAATAGATTGTTTCCCCAATGCAGTAATGTATCAGAGAAATCCCACCATCCTCCTTGTCTCTTTAAAAATACCTATAATCAAGCACTGGTGTAAAAGATAGCTTTTCAACACCCTCTTTGCCAGATTTGGAATACTGTAACAAAATTGATGGTCTTTTCTTTCCGACCTACAGAAAATCTCTTATTTTAGAAAAGCAATTGTTCCCGTCAGAAGGAGAGGAAAACACTAGTTGTTTTGCAAGGCAAAAGTTATTTCAATACTATGTACTAAGCTGGGAAGCCTATAGGTTAAATTCTGATCGTGGTTACATCTTTTTAAAATCTGAAGAACTCCCTTGAAAGCAAGCAGATTTAAACTGGAGTTACTGAGATCAGAATCTGGCCCTCAATGTTGGAAAGTTTAGGGCTCTATTCTGCTTTCATATACATGCAGTAATGTCCTTTGACTTCTCTGGAGGTTACAGTTGTGTTCTGAGAGAATAATTGGCCAAACAAGTGAGTCCTGATTATCAATGCATTTCTTAATCTGAAATCCTGTAAAAAAATTTATAGTGGAGAAAATTAGGCTTTGGTAAGAGGGGCAATATTCATTGTGACAGATATGACTGGTTTGGAGAAAGTAAATAAGGAAATGTTGTTATTTACTCCTTTTCATAACACAAGAACTAGGGGTCACCAAATGAAATTAATGGGCAGCAGTTTTAAAACAAACAAAAGGAAGTATTTGTTCACACAACACACAATCTGTCTGGAACTCTTTGCTAGAGGATGTTGTGAAGGCCAAGACTATAACATGGTTTAAAAAAGAACTAGAGAAGTTCATGGAGGATAGGTTCATCAATGGCTATAAGCAGATGGGCAGGGATGGTTTCCCTAGCCTCTGTTTGCCAGAAGCTGGGAATGGTGGATGGTTCACTTGATGATTACCTGTTCTGTTCATTCCCTCTGGGGCACCTGGCATTGGCCACTGTTGGAAGACAGGATACTGGGCTAGATGGACCTTTGGTCTGACCCAGTATGGCCGTTCTTATGTTCCTATATTATGATATATCCAGCAAGCCAGTCTGCCTAATGGCCAGCTCCTGTGCTTTGCTTCCTCTTCAAGGACAAGGAGCAGTGCAATTGCCGGCAGTTACCACACAGCACTTGGTCAGCACACATTTATTTTTAAGATAAAAGCCGTACGGAAAGAACATACAAAAACAATAGTGGATTGGAGTGTTGTTCTAGTGATTTTTCTAGGTGACTATAAGTTAGGGTCAGCATCACAATGCCCATCCTTTTTGTGGTTCTGAGCCAGGGAGAAAATTTACCACACTTTGGAGGACATACTATTAGTTGACAGTAGCACCTGGGGCCTGATCCAGCTCCCATTGAAGAACGGGAAAACTCTGTCACAGGCTGGCTGGCCTTTTAATGCAAGCCAAGCTCAGCCTTTCCTGTAACCTAGCAGCCTAAGCTGATGGTGATTTTTGGCAACTGAAGGCTCATTAGTGACCTTACCTGTGAATGGGTTAGGAAAAGACTATACAAGTATGCAGGGATGGGGGAAGCCTGTAGAGAAGGCAGGACTCTCTTGCAAGTAGGAGAACCCACAGAGCAAGGCTCCTGTGAGGGGGATCCATGAACTAGAGCCTACAAGAGCTGAGGAAATCCCCTGGGAAGCTGCCAGAACCCCTGAGGAAGGAAGGGAAAACCTGCAAAGATAAGACATTACAAAAGAAGAACTCTGCAAGGCAGGATAGGCTCCTGTGCAGGAGGACCTGAGGAAGGGATAGTAAAAGCACGTCAGTGGAGACTGAGAGGGGCAGAAAACTAATTAGTTCAGCAGAGAAGGAAGAAGCAAGAGGTCTGAGAACCAAGGGGAGGCTGTGTTGAGCACAGGGGGCCTTGGAGATAGGAAGCGGCCCAGGGAAACAGAAGCAGGGTCTGAAGAATCAGGTCTTAATACAGGGTCCCTGGGCCAGGACACACAGTAGAGAATGGGCCTGTGTTCCCCTACCAGCCCCTGAGGAAGGGGCATGCTAGCCCAACCACAGAAGTGGTTTAGGCTCCTGGGAGGGAGGCCCAGTACAGATCCTCCAGCAAGTAACAGAGAAGGAACTCTGAAAAAGCAAATTAGGCTCCTGTGGGGAGAGGCCCTGATGAAGGCGGGTAAGAACACTTCAGTGGAGCCCGAAGGGGTGGAAGAGTTATTTGGTCATTTAGCTTGGAATAATCACAGTTAACACACTTGATTAACTCAAAAAATGAATCATGATTAAAAAAATGAATCCTGATTAATCACAGTTTTAATCACACTGTTAAACAATAGAATACCAATTGAAATTTATTAAATATTTTGGATGTTTTTTCTACATTTTCAAATATATTGACATCTATTACAACACAGAATACAAAGTGTACAGTGCTCACTTTATATTTTTTTATTACAAATATTTGCACTGCAAAAATGACACAAAAGAAACAGTATTTTTCAATTCACCTCATACAAGTACTATAGTGCAGTCTCTTTATTGGGAAAGTTCAACTTACAAATGTAGATTATTTTTTTTGTTGCATAACTGCACACAAAACTTTAGAGCTTACAAGTCCACTCAGTCTTATTTCTTGTTCAGCCAATCACTAAGACAAAAAAGTTTGTTTACATTTACAGGAGATAATGCTGCCCACTTCTTTACAATGTCACCAGAAAGTGAGAACAGGAGTCTGCATGGGACTTTTGTAGCCGGCATTGCAAGATATTTACATGCCAGATATGCTAAGCATATATATGCCCCTTCATGCTTCGCCCACCATTCCATGCTGATGATGCTTGTTTAAAAAAAAGTGTTAATTAAATTGGTGACTGAACTCTTTGGGGGAGAATTGTATGTCTCCAGCTCTACTTTACCTGCATTCTGCCATACATTTAATGTATTCATAGTCTCAGATGATGACTCGTCACACGTTCATTTGAAGAACACTTTCGCTGCAGATTTGACAAAACACAAAGAAGGTACCAATGTGAGATTTCTAAAGGTAGCTACAGCACTCGACCCAAGATTTAAGAATCTGAAGTGCCTTCCAAAATCTGAGAGGGATGAGGTGTGGAGCATGCTTTCAGAAGTCTTACAAGAGCAACATACTGATACGGAAACTACAGAACCCAGACCACCAAAAAGAAAATCAACCTTCTGCTGGTGGCATCTGACTCCGATTATGAAAATGAACATGTGTCGGTCTGCTCTGCTTTGGATTGTTATCTAGCAAAACCTGTCAGCATGGGGACACATCCTCTGGAATAGTGGTTGTAGCATGAAGGGACATATGAATCTTTAGCACATCTGGCATGTAAATATCTTGCCACACTGGCTATAATGGTGCCATGAGAACACCTGTTCTCACTTTCAGGTGATATTGTGAACAAGAAGCGGACAGCATCATATCCTGCAAATGTAAATATTTTGAGCTTGTTTGAACGATTGCCTGAACAAGAAATAGGACTGAGTGGCTTGTAGGCTCTAAAGTTTTATATTGTTTTATTTTCGAATGCAGTGTTTTTTTGTACAAATTCTACGTTTCTAAGTTCAACTTTCATGATAAAGAGATTGCACTATAGTACTTGTATTAGATTAACTGAAAAATACTATTTTTTTTACAGTGAAAATTTGTAATAAAAAATATAAAGTGACCACTGTACACTTTGTATTCTGCTTATAATTGAAATGAATATATTTGAAAATGTAGAAAAATCAAAAAATATTTAAATGATATTCTATTATTGTTTAATGATTAATCACATGATTAATTTTTAATCGCTTGACAGCTTCTATCTATCTATCTATCTAATCAGTTTCTAAGACTAATCCATGTACCTCTGGCTGAAAATGCACCTTTAAATTAAAGTATCTTGTCACCTTTTTTTGGAGGTTTTGAGAAAAAAAAAAGAGAGAGGTTTTATTTTCCTCTACTGGTATTTTGTGTGGGTTTTTCTAATACCAGGGCCAGCTCCAGCATTTCTGCCGCCCCAAGCAAAAAAAAAAAAAAAAAAAGCTGCGATCGGTGGCGGCAGTTCAGCGGCAGGTCCTTCACTCCTAGAAGGAGTGAGGGACCTGCCGCCCCCGAATTGCCGCAGGTGCCGCCCCTCTCCCTTGGCTGTCCCAAGCACCTGCTTGTTAAGCTGGTGCCTGGAGCCGGCCCTGACTGGAGCAAGAAGGGGGCACAAAATCCACACTACAAAATGTCCATAGAGACTCCCCATCTCCTCCACCAATGTGTGTATGAGCCTTTTCCTTTTTCAAGTACCACCACCAGCAATAGATTCTGCTGCTGCTTCCCCTTGCCTGCTCTGAGCCTCTAGCTACATGCTGCTCAGACACAATTTAGAATGACAAAGTATGAGATCGATTCCAGGTGCCAAATTAGTCCAATTAAAAAATAAATCCTTATTGCAGTTTGAATGTGCCGTGTGTGTGAGAGAATTTAGCTTCTTATTTAAGTATTTTTATAAGATACAGTAAAAAGAAAGAGGTTATAGAGTAGGTAAATCTTCTTTTTCGGGTGCACCATCATGTCAATAGTTCTGTAATGACTTGGCTTAGTTTGATAGAAAGATCATAATACATGCTCATAGACTATCAGAATGGCTTCCCCCAGAATCCCGCAGCACGTCCATAATGATACTACCTCTTCTGTCATTCACACACAAGCAGGATCACATCAGTTTTCTCCTTCTTTAATGTGCATATATATACAAAATATGACATGTTTCAATGATGCTGGCTATAATTAAGCAGCAGGTATGCTCTCCAATGGCCACGATTGCATTTATTTTTATAAAATATGGCATATTCCTATGCAAAAAAGATCTTTATTACGTCAATATATTCTCCACTACAGCCTTCTTTCCCTTTTAATGAAAATTGAGGGTTTATCAATATTTATACTAAAGGGAAAGACTAATGGCCCTTAAAGGATTAATAGGTGTTTAAATGAATGGTTAACCAATTGCTATAGCATCCAGCAGGCCAATATTTTGCTTATTATCATGGCTTATAAACATAGTATCTTCTACTGATGAGCTTATAACCACATAGAAATCTTCTACTCGTGTGTATAATGAACATTATACTAGCCCTTTATAAAACATTTTATAAATGGAATCTTAATATAAAATATGGCTGACTATTCTGTACCTTCCTTACGATCTTTCCTTCCACCATTTTTTGTTCTCCCGTGCTGGTGCTGTGCTGGGCTCCAGGTAGCTATGGCACACCCAGGACTAGGCTCTTCCTAGGCAATGCCCTGTGCAGAAAGAACTTGGGCTTTCTTGGGGCACCAGCCTAGCCAGAGGCAGTGGGGGAGGAAGGAACCCACCAGCCAGCCTGCAGGTGTGCTGAGTGTTCCTGCCAGGGGTTTGTTCTCCACACAGCCTAGGGAGAGGAATGTGCCCCACCAGGGTTTATGGAGAAGCAGCGGGGCTGGGGTGGGGGGGGGGAAGTGGTAAAGGGAGGAGAGATGCTAGGGAAGGAGGCAGCAAGAAGGGGAGCATGCAAAGGGCTGATGGTTGGGCAGCAGAGGCGATGCATGGGGCAGTCAGGTGCCCCTCCACTATCCGCAGTTACATGTTCTCCCTGCAAAAATTATTCTTCTGGCATGGAGATGTTGAACAGGACCCTCGTTATCCTGCAAAGAGACAGTGGGTGAGTGAAATGAGGTATGGATGGGGTTTTTTACTATTGTGTCTGGGGAGAAAGGTGTAATAGCTGCCATTTTGAAAAGGTCAGACAAACAAAGGAGAAGTATGGTAGCAGCTGTCTTTAGAAAGGCAAAACAAGCAAGGAGAAAAGATAAAATTTAGATGTCTGAAAAAGGAAATACATCCTCCAATACAAAAATCTGTTCCCATGGCCATGAAAGAGAGTAACTCCCACTCCAGCAAACAAAGTATGGAGGCTGATGGAGAAGCACCCATCACTAAGGCTGACTTGAAGGACATGCTGGTAGAAATCAGAAAGATTAATAGGAGATGAAGGAAGAGTTCCAGGCTTACATTAAAAATATAGAAATATTAATGGGAAAAATCAGCTCTGGAAACAAACAATTAAATGAGCATTACTAATCTAGATGACAGATTGGGGAGAAAAAGAATGAAATCTGGAGGATGTGGAATATAGAGAACATATGAATAACAGAAGGTTTAAAGGTATTCCAGAGGAGACTGACGGAAGAAATCTGCTGGACACATTGGACGATATTTTCCATGACACACTCAGACTGGGCAATAAAGATCTCATTCATACAGAGAGGGCTCACAGATCCCTTTTCTCCAAGCCCCCAGAAAGGTCTGGACCAATGGATATGATTGTCTGCACTGCTATCAAGACAAGGATAAAATACTGAGGGCAATGAGGAAGAAAGGTGAAACACTGATGATTTTTAACCACCCCATACAAATTTTCCAAAAGCTGGCAACCTCAATCCTTAGCAAGCAAAGAGAGCAAGGCCAGGTGCCATCTATTCCTAAGGAGAACAGTATAAGATACAAATAGGGGTTCCCATTTAGACTGTGCTTTAAATGTAATGACAGGTATGTCTGTCTGAGATGCAGAAGAAAGAAAGCTGGTACTTATAGACCTGGGAATAGGTGAATCCATTCAAGAACAATTTGAATGAGATCATAGGCATCGGTCCTACAGGCCACCAAGAAATCACTAGGTATCAGTGAGATCCTGAACATCTCAAAAAGATGCACAATCACGACAACAGGACAAACATGAGAGCAGAAGAAACAGTCCGGATCCAGAAGAACAAGATGAGTGTATAGGCTAAAATACTACAATAAACCAAGAATATAATCTATTAGGTTATAATGATAAAGGGATATAGTTAAATGGAAGCTGAGATGTATAGCATCCAGATGATTTACTCTGTGTGGATACAGTATACTTATGGGTATAGCATAGTTTAATGTTATAAATTATATCAGTGGTACACAATTAGATCTACCCAATGGCCGATTTGAGAATTTTATGATGAGGTGGGCCGTTTGCACAGAAGGCTGACCCAAAAAAAAAAAAAACCAACCTTCAGCTACCAATAAATAAGGACCTTGATTACAATATAAGTATTAGTACTTCTATCTTTTAACAAAGTTTATAAATCAACATTATTACCTGTGTTTGTGGCAATCTCTAGTGGGAGAGGTGACACTGACAATCTCTGGCAAGCTTTGTGACGAGTGGTTTGTAGAAGGTCAGGGCATGACACATGCACTGAAGATGCTCATCTGTCAGATGATTGCAGTTTTGGTTCACAGAGATATGTTGATCCGAACATCGTTAAAAGATAGATGGCTACATTCTGGCTATCCTGAAACTAGTCAGCATATTGAGTCCAGAAATCACAATGTTTCCCCCATCTCTGAATTTTGCCTTCAAGACATCTGAGATCTGGAGCCTTTCTAATTGAAAGGCACTTTCATTAATTGAGTCAAGAATGTTCTTTGCTTCAGAAGGGCAAGGTCCATTGGTAGAGACAACAAATGGTTCACAAAGAAAAGCAAATCCTTGGAATTCTAAAATTCTCAAATCAAATTTTTAAAATTTTCGATCAGAATGTTTAGGAATTCTTGCATCGTTTTCATCAAAGTTTCATCTGTAGCAATAACACACAATGTGGGAAAGTATAACATTTTTTCCTGTTAATGCTGTTTGAAATATTTCAAGATTCCGCTGAAAAGCACACACTTTTTCAAACAGATCCCCAACTATGCTTGAACAGCCTTGGAGCTGCAATTAGGGAATTCAAGTGACTAGTAATATCGCTCAGAAAAGCTACCTATGACCAGTGGCAGATTTAGAGTTAGTTGGGCCCTGTGCTCAGCTTCATTTCTCCCTCCCCTCCCCCCGGGGTAGCATTCTCTATCTTCCCCCACCCCGCATTTTTCATTTTTTTTCCCCTCTAGTCTTCTCTTGGGACTCAGGACTGCAGGTGCAGGGTCTGGGAGGGAGTTAGGATGCGGGAGGGCGCTCAGGGTTGGGGTGCAGAGTCTGGGAAGGAGCTACAGTGCGGGAGTGGACAGGGGAGACTTAGGGTACAGGAGGGGCTTCAGGGCTGGGGGTGTGGGGTCTGGGAGGGGGCTCAGGGCTGGGGTAGGCAGGGGGTTGGGGTGTGGAACACTTACCTGGAGCAGCTCCTGTTTGGTGCAGGGGGTGCAGGTGGCTCCGTGTGCCCCCTGCAGCTCCCATTGGCCACGATTCTCGAAGCCACGCCCCCCCTCCCAGCCAGGCAGGGCTGGAACGCAGGTGCTTTAGGGGCTGCAGTCCAGGGTGGGCCCCGGGCTAACCGGGGCCCTGGGCTGCAGCCCCTAAAGCCTCGCCCCCTTTCTGAATCCAGCCCTGCAAGGAGCAGCAGGCAGCCAGCCAGCAGCCAGAGAGAAGCAATGGTTTCCCCTTCAAAGCGCCACTTCTCTCTGGACGGCACTCCTGCCACCTGCACCTCCCACCTGCTCCCCTGAGGCTGCAGGTGAACCTCCCTCCCTGCTCCCCTGCCCCCACCCCCGCAGTCCCACCTGGTGGGGGGTGGGCCGGTGCTGAGCTGCCTGAGTGCCCAGCCCTGGGCCCCCTGTTGTTGGGGGGGGGGGGGGGGCCGTGCCAGGTAGAGTGACCAGACAGCAAGTGTGAAAAATAGGGACGGGGTGGAGGATGGGGGTAATAGGAGCCTATATAAGAAAGACCCAAAAATCGGGACTGTCCCTATAAAATCGGGACATCTGGTCACTCTAGTGCCAGGGTACCCTGTGTTTAATGGTAAATCTGCCCCTGCCTATGACATAGAGGAGACATCATTCATAAATTCCAGGAACTCGCAAGCCTTGCTGGTCTTGTGGTTTGAAAGAAATTCTATCATTTCTTTTTGAAGCATACAAAACCTCTCTAACACATGCCCCCTACTTAACCAGCTAGCATTGTGCTGCAACAAGTCACTGTATTTGGCTGAAATGTCTTGCAAGCTAGAGGTTGTCTAAGTAGTTCACTAATCTCATTACAATATCCATTGTTTTTTTCAAGTCCCCAGACAACTTACCCCTCAGGACGGTCTGGTGAATGATGCAGTGAAGTGTGTTTAATGAAGTGTGTATCGCTGGCAAATGTGAAGCAAAACCCTTTTCTTTCCCTGTCATGGAGGCACCACCATCTGCACAAAGCAAGTTTACTTTCTGGAAATCTAAACCATTCTCTCCCACCACCTCTTTCCCCCCCCCCCCCCCCCCCAAAAAAAAAGCATGTTACCTTTTCAAAAATGTTCGCTCCTGTGGTGTAGGTATTAGAGAACAAAATTGGAGAAGGGTCACCTATGGTGGAAAATTTTAACAATAAATGAATTTAAAGATGGTATAATCTCATAATGATGGATGTTATATAGATAGTTTGAGATTAGACAAGGCTTGGTTCTTAAAGAGTGATTATATAGATAGAAGAAAATCCCCCTGCAGCAAAGAACTAACATGCCCATGAAGAAAGTAAGGAGAGCCCAGGCTAGAAGGGACACGTGACAATGGTGGAATGTACGGGGAGTGAGGGGATAAGAGAACAGAAACAGATGTTAAATATTGTTATATGTTTTAATATTGGTTATTAATTTTAAAAAGTCAGGGCTCAGAATTTAAAAATCTATGGTAAATGAGACTCAGGATCAGGGTACACCAATATAGGTGTTAAAGAAAGGAAAAGCAACATATGTGGGAGTTTTAAAATTACACTGTGTGTGATGTGAGCTGTACCTTAAATGTCTTATTTAAAGAGGAGGTGCAAATGTAACGGAGACCTGACAACTTTCTGGCGGTGGTGGGAAGAAGCTGTATGACTATTTTTAACAAAGTGTAATATACTGGGTGAGAGCAGACTTAGTCCTCATGGGTGAGTTTATTAATGGCATGACTAGTAGTGTTAAGGGGATAAACAATCCAACAAAAAAGGAAAAGGAGGCTCTGTTCACTGAAAAAGGGTTTTCCTAGTATAATCTAGGTACAGGAAACACTTGAAGGAAAACAATGATAAATACCTGAATGCTTCTTGGACACAGCTGCCATGTCTCTCCAGGGCAATCTAATAGAAGAGGCGTGGCAATACTGTTTGCTAAACACTTCCTTTTTATTGTTTCAGCAAAATTCATAGATACAGAGGGCAGATATATTTTAATTAAAGGATATTTTTGAAAGGTAAACTTTTCACCATAGCTAGTGTATATGCTCCCAATCAAGGGGAAGCTTCTTTTTATCAGTTTTTTGGGGATTTAGGAGATTTTAGGGAAGGGAATATTATTCTTAGGGTGATTTTTAATGAGGTGTTTAATCCCATTTTGAATCAATGCAATATACACAGAGGGCGTTTAGGAGGAGGAAGTGTAAATTTGGTGCATCACCTAGAAAATGAAGATCTGGTTGATGTCTGGTGGGAGATGAATCTGGATGTCAGGTACTATACATGTTGTTCTGCTACTCACGGATCTTATTTCAGTTTGACATGATTTTTGTTTCTAGGACCAGGGCTAATTTGGTCTAAAAAGATAATCTGAGTTATAACTTGGGCTGATCATGCCCCTGCACATATCAGAATAAAAGATTGGTACTCAGTGGAAAAACAAAGGGCCCAGCAGTTGAATAGAGCTTTGTTGTATGACCCCCTTAGAATTCAAGACCTGGAAGAAATTTTTTCAGAAATATATAGAAGAAAATGAAGAAAGGGATCCATGTAAGTGTTCTCTGAGATGCTGGAAAGGTAGTAATGAGGGATATCCTTATAAATAAAGCATAATACATGAAAACGATGAGAGCTCTTGAAGGAAAGAGAGGGTTAAACAACTTTGTGTTTGGAAAGGTAGACCTAGATCTACAGGATCTAAAAGTGTATAAGAAAATAAATTATATGAGAGGGAAGATTAACCTGTTTAAAAACAGATAAGATGTGCAGACACTTAGATAAATGTAAAAAATAGTATGAAAAGGGCAATAAACCTGATAGGCTTTTAGCCATAAAGTTAAAAAAGAAACAGGAAAATCAGCCATCCCTCTGATTAGAAATAAAAAGGGAGATTTAGTAAGTTGCTCCGTACAGATCTCTGAAACATTTGCTAACTTTTTCAATATTTTGTATGCTTCAAACCATCCAAATCCTGAACTTATAAATAGATATTTAAGAAGTGTGAAATTACCTCAGTTCTCAGAGGATGATGTGGCAGCTCTTGATAGGCCAGTTTCTTCAGAGGAAGTTGAAGTTGTAATTTAAAATCCAATAAAGCTCCAGGTCCAAATGGGTTTTCTGAAAAGTATTATAGGGCTCTAATGCAAGTGTTTGTTCCTATTTTAACTGATTTTTAATGGTATATTTCGGGGTATGAGATTCCAGATTCATGGACAGAGGCAAAAATTGTGGGCATTCCTAAAGAAGGAAAAGATCTTTACCAATTGCACGTCCTAGAGACCTATTTATTTAATGGGGATGCTAAAATTTATGCCAAGGTCCTAGCAGACAGATTGAGAGTCATCTTGCCCTAATATGTTCACCCTGACCAATCTGGATTTGTTGCTGGTAGGCATCTATCTGACAAGATTAGTAGAACTCTGAATGTAGTCTATAATGCTAATTCTAACAATTCTTCCTTTATACTGCTTGCTTTGGATACTGAGAGAGCCTCTGACTGCCTTGAGTGGGAGTACCTCAGACAGAATTTGGTTAGGTTTTAGAAATCAGTTTTATAGGGGCATATCAGCCCTATTGACTCACCCTCAAGTGTCCGCTTTGGTTAATGGTCATCAGTCCCCTCCTTTTAATTTGTCTAAGAGTAGGACAGTTGCCTGTTAACTCCTATTTGCTTTGGCAATGGAGGACTATTTGCAATACATGTGAGAAACAACCCCTTGGTAAAAGGCTTCGAAATGCCTTCTGGATTTGAACACAAAATAGCTTTCTATGCTAACAATGTCTTGTAATACTTGCAGGATCCAGAAGCCTCATTAAAACTTCTAGAACAATTGACTTTGAAATTTGGGCAGGTATCAGACTTCAAAATAAACTATGATAAATCTGAAATGTTGGCATTAATACTCCTGAAAGGGTCAAAGCAAACTGTTGTCAGCTACATACATTTAAATGTGCAAAATAATCTGTAAAATATGTAGGAATAAATATTGTGGAAAAGTGTAAAAATAGTACAGGCAGATTACACTCCAATGTGGATTAAAATAATAGAACTCTGAGAGAACTTCTTGGCCTAAGTAAAGATGAATGTCCTCCCAAAGTTGGTGTTCCAATGCATCCCTGTTGCTGTCCCTGACATGACATTAAAAACGTGGCAGGATGTGCTATTAACATTCATATGGTAACATAAAAGACAAAGGGTGAGTTTTAAAGTTCTATATAAACCTAAAAAATGGGGTGGGCTAGCTTTCCTTAACTTATCTTATTATGCATCACAATTAAAAGATGTGCTCAATTGGGTTATCAATAAACTATTCACACACTGGGTAAAACTCGAACAAGAGTGAAGCCCAGATATAGCTATTGCTAGTGATGGGATAAAAAGAAAGTTAGGTCACCTAAATAAATAAATAAGGTGGTCTGGATGAAACGGTTCACAGCTTCGGACAATTTCTTTTAAATTCCTGTTGCCAAGGCCCTCTCTCTTAAACACGTTCAATAATAACTGGAAATTTATCCTTAGGAAATATCAAAGTGACTATTGGTTCTGAGTAAGGGCTTAAATTACTCAATTTGGACAGCTGTTCTTGGGTCCTGATGTAAAATCATACCAAGAGATATGTAATAAGATTATATCATATAAAGATTATATAAATATATATATAAATTATATAAGGATTTTATAGTTTCAGTATTTACAAGTCAAACATTTTATTGTGAAATGGGGATGCAAAGTGGCTCTATCTAGAATTTTAACCATCTTTGAGCAGTTGACCCAGGACGAAGCTGGGACAAAAAGTTAAATTTCTAAGATATATACAATTTTGATTGAAAAGGATGTTAAGAAACAACAATCCAGATGAAAAGTTGGGAGAGGACTTTTGATAAATAAATTGACCTGGATAGGGAAAGGGAATATACATCTTCAATTTGGGTAGCTCATGAAGAATTTTTTATGAATTACCCTATAGCTGGCATTTGATAGGCTAACCTCTACATCCCAGCATTTGGCCTGAATAACTGGGGCAGGCACTAGACAAATGCACAGGTGCAGTTGTGCGAAATTGTTCTCCTTCTCATCTCAGCCATAAAGCACTAGAGAGCCTATGTGGGCCACTTGATGTCCCTCTCACTGTTTTTTGGTGGTGATGGAAGGATCCATACAGATGTGGAACCCTAGGTCCTGTACCCACCCCGCCATTGGTGTGTGTATTCCCTATTCCTTCCCACCCTCTTTGGGTTAGCAGTGAGGTGCTTGCGGGACTTCCCTGTCACATGATAGAAGATGCCACACACAGTCCACACATCCAGGCACCCCTTGAGCAGAAGAACTACACAAGGTCCTCCTCAACTATGGAACAAAGGGCCCGGTTTGATCCACCCAGCTCTCATTTACTTTATTGGGAACCTTACTCATGCATCCAGTGGCAGAATTTGTCCTTTAGACAGTCTTTGCTTAGCTATTATTTGAATACTTGAAAATTGCCTTCTATTTTGGCTAATGACTAACTTTCCTGGATAGATTTTTTTTTAAAATAAAAAGAACCTCAGTTAAACTAACCTATTAAGCTATCTGATGCCCCAAGAGAATAGTAAAAGAACAGAAATTCATAAAGTGGTGAACATGAAAACCGTAAGACAAATGCTCCTTACTCCCAGGTCCTAATTCGTTAATGATTGCATGCATTATTCATGCAAAACTTGAACAGGCTTCTATCAGGAAAAATTGCTTTAAAGTACATATAGTGAGGAAAGCAGGCACTATTACTATTTTAAAATCATGTTTTTTCTCCTGTCTGTTTCTCTCTCCATTAGGCATCAGTGGTGCAGGCAAGCAAAATCACAATGCCCCACTGTATTGTGATTCATAAGTGAACTTACAAAGGGGAGTTAAAGGAAGTATTCCAATTAACTCATTTGGTTCTTGCTCTATGGTATCTCTAAGAGTAGTCTACACTTATGGCGGCAAGTAGAGTACAGACACTGCACGCCCCACTGGCATGGGTATAAATAACATTGTAGACAGTGAGGTACTGCTTAAGAGAATAGAGTGCCCTATATGCCTGAACCTTAGGGTATATACCCTACATGACTCTTTCCATGCCCAATCAGTGTCTTCCAAGTCTACACTGCAATTTTTAGCAGTGTAGTTTCCTCTGTGCTCCCTGCTTCCCTATCATAGGGAAAGGCTCTGGCAGTCAGAAAGCAGCAGAGAAAGGCTCTGGCATTGGAGAGCTGACGGAATCTGCTACTATACATTGAGGCTTTCACTGCCATGGATAACTACACACAGCAGTGAGTGTGGACACAGCCTACCTTTCACAGCGGCGTGTAGCTCCACATATTCCCCCACACTGCCACCAGTGAGAACTAAATAGGTTATCTTTTAAAGAAGAACATAATTTTTGACCCCATCATAATAATAGGAGAATGGCCATACTGGGTCAGACCAATGGTCCATCTAGCTCAATATCCTCTAAATCTGTTAGTCTTTAAGGTGCCACCAGACTCCTTGTTGTTTCTATTCTGCCGGTGGCCAGTGCCAGATGCTTCAAAGAGAATGAACAGAACAGGGCAATTTCATATGATCCATCCCCTGTCATCCAGTCCCAGCTCTGGCAATTGAAGTTTAGGGACATCCAGAGCATGAGGCTGTGACCCTGACCATCTTGGCTAATAGCTTGTGATGGACCTATTCTCCATGAACTTACCTAATTATTTTTGAACACTTTCCTATTTTTGACCTTCATGACATTCCATGGCAATGAGTTCTACAGGTTGACAGTGCTTCGCATGAAGAAGTACTTCCTTTTGCTTGTTTTAAACCTTCTGTCTTGACCCCTAGTTCTTGGGTTATGTGAAGATGTAAATAACATTTCTCTATTCACTTTTTCTGCAGCATTCATGATTTTATAGACCCCTATCATATTCCCTCCCCCCATAGTCCTCTCTTTTCTAAGATGAACAGCCCCAGTCTTTTTAATCTCTCCTCATATGGAAGCTGTTCCATACCCTTAATCATTTTGTTGCCCGTCTCTGCCCCTTTTCTAATTCTAATTATATCGTTTTTGAGATGAAGCAAGTGCATATAGTATTCAAGGTGTGAGATTCAGAGTAGCAGCCGTGTTAGTCTGTATCCGCAAAAAGAAGAACAGGAATACTTGTGGCACCTTAGAGACTAACAAATTTACTAGAGCATAAGCTTTCGTGGACTACAGCCCACTTCTTCGGATGCATATAGAATGGAACATATATTGAGGAGATATATATACACACATACAGAGAGCATAAACAGGTGGGAGTTGTCTTACCAACTCTGAGAGGCCAATTAATTAAGAGAAAAAAAACTTTTGAAGTGATAATCAAGCTAGCCCAGTACAGACAGTTTGAGAAGAAGTGTGAGAATACTTACAAGGGGAGATAGATTCAATGTTTGTAATGGCTCAGCCATTCCCAGTCCTTATTCAAACCGGAGTTGATTGTGTCTAGTTTGCATATCAATTCTAGCTCAGCAGTCTCTCGTTGGAGTCTGTTTTTGAAGTTTTTCTGTTGTAATATAGCCACCCGCAGGTCTGTCACTGAATGACCAGACAGGTTAAAGTGTTCTCCCACTGGTTTTTGAGTATTTTGATTCCTGATGTCAGATTTGTGTCCATTAATTCTTTTGTGTAGAAACTATCCGGTTTGGCCAATGTACATGGCAGAGGGGCATTGCTGGCACATGATGGCATATATCACATTGGTAGATGTGCAGGTGAACGAGCCCCTGATGGTATGGCTGATGTGATTAGGTCCTATGATGATGTCACTTGAATAGATATGTGGACAGAGTTGGCATCGGGGTTTGTTACAAGGATAGGTTCCTGGGTTAGTGGTTTTGTTCAGTGATGTATGGTTGCTGGTGAGTATTTGCTTTAGGTTGGGGGGTTGTCTGTAAGCGAGGACAGGTCTGTCTCCCAAGATCTGTGAGAGTAAAGGATCATCTTTCAGGATAGGTTGTAGATCTCTGATGATGCGCTGGAGAGGTTTTAGTTGGGGGCTGAAGGTGACAGCTAGTGGTGTTCTGTTATTTTCTTTGTTGGGCCTGTCTTGTAGGAGGTGACTTCTGGGTACTCGTCTGGCTCTGTCAATCTGTTTTTTCACTTCAGCAGGTGGGTATTGTAGTTTTAAGAATGCTTGATAGAGATCTTGTAGGTGCTTGTCTCTATCCGAGGGATTGGAGCAAATGCGGTTATATCTTAGAGCTTGGCTGTAGACAATGGATCGTGTGGTGTGTCCTGGATGGAAGCTGGAGGCATGGTGTGGGAGTACCTTTATATAGTGGCATTATGATATTTTTGTCTTATCCCTTTCCTAATGGTTCCTAACATTCTGTTAGTTGTTTTTTGTTGTTGTTGTTGTTTTGTGTTTGTTTGTTTTTTGATTGCCATGTTCATTTTGAGCACATGTTTTCAGAGAACTATCTATAATGACCCCATGATCTCTTCCTTGAGTGGGAACAGCTAATTTAGTGGAGCACAAGATCTGGCCCGTCATTTTGTATGTGTAGTTGGGATTATGTTTTGCATTGTGCACTACTTTTGTATTTATCAACATTGAACTTCATTGCCATTTTGACCCAGTCACCTAGTTTTGTGAGATTCCATTGCAATTCTTTGCAATCTGCTTTGGACTTAACTATTCTGAGTAATTTTGTATCATCTGCAAATTTTGCCACCTAACTGTTCACCCCTTTTTCCAGATCATTTGTGAATATGTTGAACAGCAGTGGTCCCAGTACATTTCCCTGGGAGACCCTTTCATTTACCTCTCTCCTTTGTGAAAACTGATAATTTATTCCTATCCTTTGTTTCCTATGTTTTAACCAGTTACTGATCCATGACAAGTTTCCCTCTTATCCCTGCTTACTTTGCTTAAAAGACTTTTCTGTGGGACCTTGTCAAAAGCTTTCTGAAAGTCCAAATACCCTGTCAACTGGATCATCCTTGTCCACATTCTTGTTGACTCCCTTAAAGAATTCTAATAGATTGGAATCTATTCCCTTACAAAAGCCATGTTGACTTTGTCCCAACAAATCATGTTCATCTGAGAGTCTGATAATTCTGTTTTTAGTATAGTTTTAACCAGTTTGGCTGGTACTTAAGTTAGGCTTACTGGCCTGTAATTGCTAAGATTTCCTTTGGAGCCTTTTTTAAAAATAGGTGTTACATTAGCTGCCTGCATTTATGTGGCACAGAGATTGTTTTAAGAGATGGGTTACATACTACAGTAAATTATTCTGCAATTTCATATGTGAATTCCTTCAGAACTCTTGGGTGAATACCATCTAGTCTTGATGACTTCTTATTTAGTTTATCAATTTGTTCCAAACCTCCTCTAATAACACGTCTATCTGGGACAATGCTTCAGATATCTCACCTAAAAATAATGGCTCAAGTATGGGGATCTCCCTCTTATCCTCTGCAGTGAAGACTGATACAAATAATCCATTTACCTTCTCCACAATGGCCTTAACTTCCTTTAGTGTTCCGTTAGCACCTTGATCATACAGTGGCCCCAATGACTGTTTGGCAGGCTCCCTGCTTCTGATGTACCTTTTTTATTATTTTATTTGAAAGGATGTCTTTTTGTCTCTAACTGCCTCTTTTACTCTGCTGTTTAACCAGGGTGGCATTTTTTATTTTTATTTTTTGGTTCTTTTGCATGCATTATTTGGGGTATACATTTAGTTTGAGCCTCTATTGTGATTTTTTTATAAGTTTCCATGCAATTTGAAAACTTTTCACTCTTGTGACTATTCCTTTTAATCTGTTTAACTAGCTTCCTTATTTTTGTGTAGTTCCCCCTTTTTAAGTTTTTGTCTTTTCCTCCTGCAAGGATATTAAATTTAATTATATTATGGTTGCTATTGCCGAGCAATTCAGGTATATTCACCTCTTGGGCCAGGCCCTGTGCTCCAGTAAGAACTGAGTCAAGAACTGCTTCTCACCTTGTGGAGTCCAAGACAAGCTGCTCCAAGAAGCAGTCTTGATGGTGTCTAGAAATTTTATCTCTGCATCCCACCCTGAAGCCACATATATGCAGTCAATATGAGGAAAGTTGAAATCCCCCCATTATTATTGCATTTTCTGCCTTTGTAGCCTCTCTAATCTCCCTGTATGTTTCGCCATCACTGTCACCATCCTGGTCAGGTGGTCGATAGTATATTCCTACTGCTGTACTCTTATTGTTCAAGCACAGAATTTATGTCCATTGAGATTCTGTGGTATAGTTTGATTCATTTAAGATGTTTACATCATGGTTTTAAGACATAGGCCCATGTCAGAGCTGCATCAACCTAGGAGCTCCCCAGAGCCTGAGGGAGTGTGCACATACTGCCACACTTTAGGAGGATAAAACATGTCTCCTCCCTGCTGCTAACCTGTTCCACTGGTGATATGGCTTTTTAAACTGGTTTGCACTACATTGGGCACTAGGAGGCAGCAGTCCTATACTGCAGCTGTGCCTGGCCATAGGGATGGGTGCCAAAGGACAAAAGTCTAGTTATTCCTTCTCCCTGCTTGCTCTTGCTCACAAGGGCTGGAAAAAAAATAGTCCCTGTGTCATTCATACCAGACTTGGCCATTAATATACAATAGTTTAAAACAGGGGTTTGCCAGCAAATGGGCTTTGCCGGTTGAATATCCATTGTAAGCCAATAATTGTCAAGTTGTAGCCCATCACTTGTCTTCAGAGCTCTTCCTTGTGGTCTGCCGAATTAGACACTTTGAAACCCAAGCAATGGAGGACTGAGGTGTTGCCCACTGTGGTAGAGTCCATAAGATCTTTCCTTCTGATTAGGACCATACTAAATTCATGGCCATGAAAACCGTGTCCCAGACCGTGAAATCTGGTCTCCCCCGTGAAACCTGGACTTTTGAGTGCTTTAACTCTATACTATACAGATTTGACAGAGGAGACCAGTGTTTCTCAAATTGGGCGTTCTGACCCAAAAGGGAATTACAGGGGGATCACAAGGTTATTTTAAGGGCGTTGCATTATTGCCACCTTTACTGCTGCGCTGCCTTCAGAGCCAAGCAGCCGGACAGCAGCGGCTGTTAACCGGGCACCCAGCTCTGAAGGCAGCATCCCGCCAGCAGCAGCACAGAAGTAAAGATGGCAATACCATACTATGCCACCCTTAGTTCTGCGCTGTTGCCTTCGCAGCTGGGTGGCCGGAGATGACAACTGCTGACTGAGGGCCCAGCTCTGCAGGCAGCAGCGCAGAAGTAAGGGTGACAATACCATACCATACCATCCTTACTTCTGTGCTGCTGCTGGTGATAGCTCTGCCTTCAGAGCTGGGCTCCTGGCCAGCAACTGCCACTCTCCAGCTTCCTGGCTCTAACAGCAGTGCTGCTGCCAGCAGCAGTGCAGAAGTAAGGATAGGAGTACCACAACCCCCCCCTGCAATAACCGTGTGACACCCCCACCCCCAACTCATTTTTGGGTCAGGACCCCTATAATTACAACGCTGTGAAATTTCAGATTTAAATAGCTGAAATCATTAAATTTATGACTTTTAATATCCTATGACCCTGAAATTGACCAAAATGGACCATGAATTTGATAGGGCCCTATTTATGATAAAGTGGCCCATTGAATAAAAAGAGTTGTATAACTTCTTTTTATGGGCCCTGTGCTGTAGGTACTTATGCACTTGAGTAAGTTTACCCACATAAGTGATTCTGCTGAAGACAGTGGGGTTACTCCCAAGAGTAACTTATCTAATCATTTAAGTGTTTGTAGGATTAGACCCTAAAAATATTTTATGTATCTTCTCCCTCTGCTCCCAGTGTCACTTCTAAGTTTTGAAATAAATCATTTTCCTAGTGATTAAAAGGGATAGTTGTATGCACTTGCTGTTTTTCTGGTTTCTGACTTTGTGACTGCTACCTCAATGTGACAGTGTGTGACCTAAATAAAAAATTATTGAATAATCATTGGAATACACCTCTACCTCGATATAACGCTGTCCTTGGGAGCCAAAAAATATTACCGCATTATAGGTGAAACCATGTTATATCGAACTTGCTTTGATCCACCGGAGTGCGCAGCCCTACCCCCACGGAGCACTGCTTTACAGCGTTATATCCAAATTCGTGTTATATCGGGTCGTGTTATATCAAGGTAAAGGTGTATACTTGATATAGGCAAGTACGGTTATTTTTAAGATTATTTTTATTTACCTATGATTTTAGATTTCTCTGGCACTTGTTAGGGCTTCAGGCACACACGTGTATGCACACACTGAATTGGGTCCTCTGTTTGTTCCTTTTAGTAGTCCACCCAGCCTTTTGTTTAAACAAACTTTCAATTAAATATTAGAGATGTTCTTACAGAACCCTGTTCTACATAAATAAGGGTTCTTCTTTTGGTCTCTAAAGCAGCCTCTTATGAATTTATTTGGTTGCTGAATATGTCTAGACTACTACTATATATTGAAATCCTGTTCATGTGATTATTTATGTCAAAAATAAATCTCCAGGATTTTTCTGGGTAATGTGAATGAAAAATACTATACAAAGGCTGGGTATTAATCTTCTCACACATGCGCGCACACACACACACGCACACACATGCATGCATAACAGCTTATCTAATAATTATCCATGACTAGACCATGCAAGGGCAAGGGACACTGGGGGGTCCTAGTCAGAAGAGGAGGTTCTAGTTTAGGGAAACTTAAGGGATTTCTGAGTAACACATCCAGTTGGTGAATAATGTTTAATTAGCAGAGGAAATAAAAGCAGTGTTATAAAGAGACATTGAAAACACTTAGGCCTGGTCCACACTAATCCCCCACTTCGAACTAAGGTACACAAATTCAGCTACGTTAATAACGTAGCTGAATTCGAAGTACCTTAGTTCGAACTTACCGCGGGTCCAGACGCGGCAGGCAGGCCCTCCCGTCGATGCCGCGTACTCCTCTCGCCGAGCTGGAGTACCGGCGTCGACGGCGAGCACTTCCGGGATCAATCCCAGAGGATCGATTGCTTACCGCCAGACCCGGAGGTAAGTGTAGACCTACCCTTAATGTCTGACCTAATCCTGTGGAAAAATAGCAGAGACTGAGACACTTTAAGTCATGCTTAATTTGGAGTTGCAGTCAACAAATAAAAATGTATGGCTGTAACCACCACCTAAGGTCAATATTGAATCAGTGGTATAACTTTTATCTCCCACTTCATGAATAAACATTTTATTTTATATTTCAGATTTTTAAGAATCACACTTCATTTAAGGAATAAGAATATTATAAACAAAGTGTTCTGTACCATATCCACTGCTATGCACTGGCTGCTTTGCCCTACTCTGATAATGCAATGTATGGCTCAGTCAGCCATATAAGCTGAGCTTACGATTCTTTTACATTGCTAGAGCAGCACAAAGCCACTGGAGCATGCAATGAATCTGTCTTCTGATTTATGAATAAGGGGGAGCTTTTCAAAGGTACAAAAAGGAATTTAGGTACCCAACAGCCATTGACTTTCAATGGTAGTAACAAATGTGGAAGACATTTGAGGCTTGATCCTGCATACACTTTTTCCACTGTCAACTTTGGCAAACAGGATGCAGGATCATGCCAGGCAGTGCCATGGGTCTAATATTAAGATTTACCATTCTTACCAAATCATAAGTTTCTTGTGACATAATTTCTAATCTTAATACATGTGATTCTGTAGATGACCATGTATAAAAGAGGGCAGCAGGAAGAGATGAAAAATGAACGGTTGCTTCTATCACAGGTGAAGAGGTGGAGTGAAAACTAAACTGGAAAACATCCTTTCTAAGTGCTATTTTTTTAGGTTTTTTATCAGACAGGAACTGGGCATCTGAACAGATTTTCAGCCCCCAAATGGAACTTTTTGTGGACTGTTAATCCGTCATAGTAGAATTTCTTTGTTCTAAGGAGTGATTTGCAGACCTGGTACAATAGGGAATGATCAGGAGTTGCAATACTTAATAAAAAAATATACACAGATTTCAAAAACACAATCCATGAATAAGGAAGCTGAGAAGGAAATCAGGATTGACTCCTTCAGTGGTTGCATATACAAGTTCAGGAAAAAAAGGAGAATTCAGAAACTTCCCTCATCCAGTATATGTTACAAGTGATGATTTAAATGGGCCAACAGCCTCATTAACTTCTCTTCTTTTTCACAAGCAGCTCCTTTTCATTGTCATCACTAACTTCTACTCTAGGATGGGAATTTTCTGTCTCATTTCTGTAGTATTTTTCTCAAATGTGTTCTACATTCCTTTTTCCTCCTCCTAGTGATCACTGGGACTTTTGTTGCTAGTACTCCTAGTGATACAATCTCTAACAAATAATGGAATCATCAGGCTCCAACTGGAGTCAAGTGCTGTGGGAAAGCTACACAAATATGCAAACTTTGTAATTCTAACTGCCACATCAAGCTATAGAGCCTGACTCTGATAATGAAGCACTGAAAGAGATGCTAGAATGAGAGAGGGATGAAGATTCTGGAAAGAAAAAGAATAGAACAAACCGAAAATAAGTTTTGAAAAAATTCCACAGAAACCACAAGTGCTCTCACACTAGAGCAGCGGTTGGGCCCTGATTCAGCAAAGTACTGAGGCACATGTTAAAATTCAGCCCCATTTAGCAAAGCATTTAATCCCCTGCTGAGTGTTAAGCCAATTGAAGTAAAACGGACTTAAACGAATGCTTAAAATTAAATGTGCTTATGTATTTTGCTGAATCGGAGCCTTTGGCTATGTCTTCACTACAGACCTTACAGCAGCACAGCTGTACCACTGCAACTGCGCCACTGTCAGGTCTCCTGTGAAGCTGCTCTATGCCGATGGGCTAGAGCTCTATTATCAGTATAATTAAACCACCCCCCAACGAGTGGCTTTTGTTGGTGAAATTTATGTTGGTCGGGGTGTGTTTTTTCACACCCCTGACTGACAGAAGTTTTATCAATAGAAGTGTTAGTGTAGACAAAGCCTTAGTGATGACAAGGAAAAAGAACTACATGTGAAGATGAACACCGAGGTTAGTGGTGCTGTTGGTGTGTTCAAAAATTCATATGCATCAGTCTTGCCTTGCAACACATCTCACTGTTATAACCAGGGCTGGCTCTAGGCACCAGCGTCCCAAGGGGCAGTACTTTTCAAGGCAGCAGCACTCTGCCCCTCCCCACCCCCTCCTTGCTTGGGGCGGCACAAAACCTGGAGCCGGCCCTGGTTATAACCTTGGCTTTGCTGAGAAGAGACTGCCATTTGGGCTAAATTATGTAGTGGATTATTTTATGTGGAAAAGTGTTCACTAAGGAATGGATGCTAGTACCAAACTGTGACCAGAATGGGATTTGAACTCTGAAAACAAAGGTTTGCTACCATTTGTGGCCATGTGTATCTTAGGTCCACATTAGGAAATACATATGGTCTGACTTTCAGAGGTGCTGACTACCAGGAGCTCCCATTAATGTCTGTGCAGCTGCTCATCTCCCTTAAAAGTCAGGGTAATGCAATTGAACAGTTTACAATCCAGTGACCTGATCCTGCAAACATTTTACTCAATTACATTACTCATACGTAACTTTGCTCATATCTGCTTAATAATCCATGGTTTGGAGTCTAAATGGTGGTCATAATTTAGATATGTGAACATGCCACAAGGCAAAAGGCAAGGATGGATATGGGGTACAGATGTATAATTACCTGGCTATTCAGTGGGTGCAACTGCTTTCTGGGTTTTTTTAACTGAAGTATAAATACGCTCCTTTTTGTTTGGCTCTGTTGCATGAGTTAAATGTAATATTCTTCAGTTAGAGGATGGGGAGGTTGGCTCCCTCCACATTGCCTCATTAATGGTCTCGTTCTGCATATTATGCTTCACATTAGTTCTGTAGATATCAAGGCTTCCTGACTTCTCCTGGGCAGACTTCAAGATGTGTAGCTTTTGGCTACTAATTTCTGGCTGTGCTAATTGTAATTCTTCACCTGTACATTCCGCATTGATTTTAATTAGACTTGCTTGACAGACAGATTCGTCCTATACTCCCACAATTCCTTTTCTCAATTGTGGTGATACTGTTCTTCTTGACTTTTTGTAGAATATGGGCCAAACTCTGCTCTCCTTTACTCCAGCAGTAATCCAAGGTAATTCCACTGACTTCAGTGGATATACTCTTAACTTGCTACATTATAAGTGAGACCTGAATTTGCTTGTATAATTGACAGTTGCTGGTATCTGAAGGGGGGGGTTCCTTGTCCTTAATGGATTTAATGTCATTAAAGAATGCACCAAGTGATGACTGTGACAGGAAAATTACAATTCTAAAGACATGGAAACGAGAATTGGACATTCGTAACCATCACACTTGCTGACAAGCATATATTGTCATTGTGGAAATCTGTTAGGTTTGTTTTTTTTCATTTTTTTTTATTACACCTCAACAGGGGGATTTCTAAATTTACATTTCCAACATTTTTTCTTTTTTTTAAACAAAAAGCAGTTGATGGAATTTTGAGGACGTGGTGATTAATCCCAGACACTGTTGCCTTTGGTCAGTGATCAGTCACAATTTATTTTCTGAAAACGAAAAGGGAGAAAAACGCTGTATTTTCCTGTCTGAAGCCATGAGTTATAATGAATTGTTTTTCATTTGAGCAAAGGCATTTGCCTTTTTATAGGAAAGTGATTTTTCCTTCCCTTTCTTCTGGAATAGGGGTATTTTGAGGTATACAACACTTACATGTGTTCTTATTTGTATCAAACTCTAAAATGTCAGTAGTTCAGCTCTCACAGGTGAGAGCTGTTGTTTAATGGGCTTTCACTTTTATTCTACAGAAAAATGCAAAGGAAGAGGAAGAGCAGGTTCGCATTTTGATTCAGCTCGGAGGCGGAGTAGAGCTGTCCTTTATCATATCTCCGGACACCTGCAAAGAAGAGAAAAGAACAAATTAAAAATTAATAATGTAGGTGTAACGCATATGTTTCATTTTCCCTCCTTTTTTTGGCACATATGTTCCCTTGCTGCTGAAAGAGCAGCAGATGCGCTCACTAGCTTTACTAATTATTTTTCATTTTCTTTGACATACATATTTGCACAGTTGTTTCTTTTAACGAATACACTGAAAAAGGTCAGCACATACATAAGAGAAATCCCTAATCACAGTGTTGTCATAGCAAGAAGATTAAAGTATATGCCAGTGCAGTGCAGAGCAGCAGGTAAATAGCTTTGGCTGTGGTATTTCATCTGCAGTTTATGAACCCAGACAATGTGTTTAGTCACATTATTTTTATCAAAGGAAAAGGCCTTATGAAATTTCTCAAAACTTAATTTTAGCTTCCAGTTTTCCCTGTATAATTGATTTTAGTATCTTTTGCTAGAAGATCCATGAATAGATTAAAGTAATAAAAACCTACATGCTACAAGAAATTGAGAAGGCAATTTATCTGAGAATAACATTTGATTTGAATGTATCAAACTTGGTGCAGTACATAACCTGATGTGCTTGTACTTTAATTGCAGTAAAACTCTCTCTGTATTAAGAAAATCCTGGTGCTCATCTCTAAGTAACAATAACTGACAAGTAAGTTAATAAAATACTCTGTGGATGTTGTATTTTTTTAACTTTGTCAGTTTTGTTCAGCATCAGCCTTCTACCATTATATTCCTGACTCCCCTTCCCAGAAGGCACAAAATAAAAAGAGCCAAATCCTCAGCTGCAGTAGACCAGCATCACACCATTGACACTGATGCTTATTTACTCCAGCTGAGGCTTTGGACCCATGTCTCCAATACCTTTTGAACTTTAACCCCATATGGGGGACTCCTTTGTTGCCCCACCTCCACACAGGTGAGTATTCAGAATCTTCTAGAGAATAGTCTTTCTGGGAATCTTAATGCAATAGTACTAGTTATGCTTGTCCCACAACACTCCATGATGCCCTATCAGCACATTTAGTCTCTGCTGCCATTAAGCAGGACTCGTGGGTGCTGTCTCTGCCTCAGTGAATAAGACTGACTGCCAATTAAACCTTTGCAAAGGAATCCAATGTACATGATCCTAAGAGAAACAGAAACAAGACTTAATTTATGTGCTGAGCCATGATATTTCTCAGAATTCCTTAAACCTGAGGGGCCATGACACATCACTGACCGTAATCATATCACTGACATCCAGGAAATAGGTGGATTGCTAAGTGTGGCAATTGCACAGTATTGTGGGAGGGGAATAAGGAACTTACATAAAAGCTGGACAGAAGTGCTGTCCTTGCACTCATGGAAACTCAGAGACTGCTCCTTTAACAACTCCCTTTGGCACACCGCAAAGGGCACAGGAAAAGGTAAAAAGTTAATAGAGCCATCCTACCCACCCACCCAAACTTGCTAGCTAGCAACTCTGTTTGGCCATAGAAGGGGGAGTATGCCTCACCTTTTAAAAAGGTTTCCTGGTGTATGAGCAAATTCTGAGAGGCATACTCAGAGGCACAGTTATTATGGTGCTCTACTGGGGCAATGCAGCTCCTCACAACCCTAAACAAAGGTCTGTGCCTAAATGGCACAACCTAACCCTTAATGATTTGGTCACTGACCACTGTAAAAACATTGCCACTTCAAAGGAGGACTTACATATTCTTTAGTGCCCACCCTCAAATACTGAATCTTCCAACACTGGGAAGTAGTCTGATTAAAGTAATGCCTCTGATCAAGCCACGGACTGGAAGCAGACCACAAAGACAAGCCCCCCAATTTATGTGTAGTGGTGATAGGAGTCAGACCTGGAGAAAGGAGTAGATTGGGACAATGAGCCTATCAGGGAGAGTGGGATTGAAAGCTGGTGGTGGCGGGGAGGGAAATTGGGACTGAGAGGGGGGGTGCAGGGGAGAATGGACTGGCTTGGCAAGGAGACTTGGCCTGGAAATGAGTGGAGTCTAGGGAGATAAGGGATTGGGTGAGACTGAGGAAGGTCTTTGAGGGGAGAATTGGAACTGACTGGGTGAAGAGACTGGAGCAAGGAGTTGGTAAAGGAAACAGTGAGAATCCAGGGGTAAAGGAATCCAGGGGTGGAGACTGGGACTGGGAGCCAGGGGAGATGGATATAGACAGATCAGGCAAGGATGGGTGGAACTTGGACTTGCTGACAAGGAGACCGGGGATAGGAGCTGGGGGAAACTGGGAATGACTGGACAAGTAGACTGGGAGTGGAGGATGCAGCCTGGGACAGAGCAGCCAGAGGTGGAGATTACGACTGACTGGCACCAGGCTGAGAAGCCTGAGGATTGGACACTGGGACCGGCTAGATGAGGACAGTAGGACAGGACTGAGGAGGCAGGGTGGGAAATAAGACATGATTGAGAGAGAGTCAAGTAGGAGGGAATGGGGCACAAAGAGTCAAGCTTGAGGAGAACAGGCAGAAGAGACTGTGCCCACAAGAGCATCTCCTTCCATCTAGAGCCTGGGTTGGAACCCAAGATTCACGAATCTCACCATTCCTCTGCTGTCAGCAAGTATCTGTGAAGCCCACTGGCAAAGTGTCTCGTCAGTCATCGCCCTCGAGTTCTGATTCACATCTAAGATGACAACCTCCTACTGCTATCAGTTACTCTGTTAGCTCAAATGACCTTGGTCTGTGTGGCAGATGTAAAGGTTTCAACCCTGCTGATTCATGAGTGTCAATATGATTCCACATGATGGAATTTTACTTTTTTCACTTTTTTAAACATGCAGAAAATTGCATACCCTAAAATATGTTAAAAGAATGTTAAGGTTGCAAAGTCAAGCACTAAAATTAGGAAATGTCAGAATTAAATTGGCTGTTTTATCTTAATTCATTTCTCACAGGTAGTCCCCAATTGTGTTTTTCGTTTTCTGCATGCCTGACTTGAGACCTTGGGGTCAGATTTGCAGAAATGCTGAGCACTCACAACTGCAACTGAAGTCAATGGGAACTGCTTTGAATATATTAGTGCTATATAATGCTATATACTCTGAAAACTCAGGTCCAAGGTAGCTCAGATTGGGTGTGCCAAATTAATACAGGGGTACTGGAATAATTTGTATAGTGGACACCCCCAGCACTACTACTACCAGCACCTATGAATTAATGGATACTTTTGATCTTAATTCATCTGCCTTAGTTCCCCGTCTGCCTTAGTTCCCCATCTATAAAATGGGGATTATACCACCCCCTCGCCTTTACGGAGCATTATGAAAATAAAGTAATGTTTGCGAAGCACTCATTTATTAGTGATGATTGACATAGATAGGCCCATGGGGAAATTAGTAATTCTTTTTTCAGAGCAGGGTACAAATAGTGTGCAAATAGTAAATAAAGGCCTGGGACCACACATTCAATAATAGGGCGGAAAAAAAATATTGAACAGCAGCTAATTAAGTGAGCACCGTGCACTGAATGAGGCAGGAGTCCTGTGGAAAAAATAGTATGTGACCATTTAATTAAAAATTTATCGTATTGAATACACACAATTAAAGTTGCACAGGTGAGCTTAACTCTGGCACTTGCTCACTTTTGGGAGCTTGACTGCAACCATAATGTGCTTTTAATGTATTTTTGTGTAACATAACATTCAATTTGAAAACTGTACAAAACAAAACTAAAGTTAATTTCTAAACAAAATTTAGAAACAGATTTTGAATTTTATCAGCTTTTATTTTGCAGCAACTAAAAGTTCTTGATATGAAAGTAAAGTGACATTAAATGAAAAATATGGCTTTGGATGTGGAGGAAAAAATACTTTTTCATCGGACTTAGTCTCTAGAAAGAGAAAGATATAGTTCACTTGACTGAAGTCCTAAAATAGCTGTATATTAATGATCTCTAGTTTAATATTTGGCCACAGAGCCAAAATATTCTCATCAAAGCTTTCAGTCTGCACGCTAAGGTTGATTTTTAACATGAACAAAAAAAAGTTAAAATAACCAAAGTCAATTGTAATACTCTGTATACAACAGGTGCTTAATCCAGCATCTTTTTCACACTTAGAACAGATATCTAAAAGAATGTACCCAAGGTGTAGATTCATAGGTTATAAAACCAGAAGGGACAACTGTGATTATCTGTTAAGCCTTCTTGTGTAAGGCCACAGAACTTCCCTGAATTAATTTTCTGTTTGAAATAGAACATATATTTTAGAAAAACATCTAAGCTTGATTTTTAAATGTCCAGTGATGGAGAATCTGCCCCAAGCCTTGGTATATTGTTATATTGGTTAATTACCCTCACTATTAAACAAATTTTGCCTTATTTCTAGTCTGAATTTGTCTAGCTTCAGCTTCTAGCTATTGCATCAGATTATACCTTTGCTACACTGAAGAGCTTTCTATTATAATTTTTTTGTTCCCCATGTAGGTATTTATCGACAAATCACCCTTTACCCTTCTCTTTGCTAATCTAAACATACCAAGTTCCTTGAGTCTTTCACTCTGAGATATGTTTTGAATCTTTTAATTATTGCTGTGGTTCTTCTCTGAATCCTGCTCCAATTTATCAATATCCTTCTTGAATTGTGTGCACCAGCACTGGTCACGGTGTTCCAATAGCAGTTGCACCAGTGGCAGATACAAAGATATATAGCTTGCCTGCTTCTACTTGATATTCCCTTGTTTATACATCCCAGGATCACAATAGTCATTTAGGCCACGGCATCACACTGGACGCTTCCGTTCAGCTGATTATCCACCATGACTTGCAAGTCTTTTTCAGTCCACCATGCTGAAAGTATGGCCTACATACTTATGGTTGATGGTAGAAAAGAAGGAAAAGGCACCAATTGTTAAGCCTCTACAATCTAGAGCATAGTTAGTTTGGTTTAGTTTTTTTATACACATGGAAGGGTCCTGCCAACTAGCCAAGTAACCAATCAATTTAAGAAATCAAGAGGCTGCAGTGAAAAGTGTATTTAGCTAAATGGAAAATTCCAGTGCACATGGATAACCTATTTGAGAAGTAGCAGAACGTCAAATGCCTTAGGATTTATGCTATATTAGCCATTTTTGGACACTGTCCATCTGTTCAATAGGTTAGTATTAAGGTTGGTTTTAGGCACAGGCAGTGCTTCCATTCCTCCCACATTATTTTTGACTCATTGAAAATAAATATATTATAGTACCATTTTAATTACAGAGGATCATTACACTGAGCTATGGAGCTGTAAAATTGCAGTGTAGATGTTTGAGCTCAGGCTGGAGCCCAGACTCTAGGACCCCCACAGGATCCTAGAGCTTGGGCCCGAATATCTACGTTGCAAATTTTACAGCCCCATAGCCCAGGCCCACAAGTCCAAGTCAGCTGACTTGGGCCAGCCATGGGTGTTTAATTGCAGTGCAGACTACCATCTGTGTACTGCAGAGCTTGGGGGAGATATTGTGGTCTGCACTACCCCACACTCAGGGCTGTGCTTTAAAGGCACATCCTAGCCCTGAATAAGAAAGCACATTTGTGTATCAATAGAAGGACTTAATTGACTATATTCACAACTAGAATTGTCCTAGAACCTGACTTGTCAAAACTGATTTTTTTCCCAAGCTACAGTAACTTTAGTGTTCATAGCAATATTACAATGGTAGCTCTAAGGCACTGCTGATCACATTAGACATGCTGCTTTGTTCCTTGTCTTTCCTATTGCTTTGTCTGTTCCTAGGAGGGAGGCAAAAAATCAGGAACTTAAACAGTGAACTAAGATTCTGAAAAGATGAAGATAAGAACTATAACTCTTATAATCAAGAACTTAAAGCAGAGGAACAAACTTGGTTCTTGTCAAGCTCAAGATTTCTTCCTGCTTAGGGAAAATAATTTCAAGAGCTGTACTGCAATATAATTAAACTCACCGAGGCCTATGACAAGAACAAACAAGAAACCACCAATAACTGAAAAAAACACAACAGAAGAAAGATTTTTAGAGCAGTATGCTAAGGAGAAAGAACAAGTCTTTTTCAGGTTTATGAAACTCTGTCATGAGTATAGGATGACCTAGAGGAGTCTAATGAAGAGACAACTGCTATTCAAGGATGATGTGGAGTATCAGCCTGTAAAGAATATTCACTGGAATATTCTTTGAGGGAGAACTTTGAACAATAGTGCAAGTCCAAGAAAGAAAACATGAAGATACAGCTAGAAGAAAAAAATATATATATTTTTTGGTATTATTATAATTTGTATTTTGCTAGCATCTAAAGGCCAAATTGAGATTGGGATCCCAATACACTAGGTGCTATACACACGTGTAAAAGATAGTCCCTGCTATGAAGAGTTTATAATCTAAATAAACAAATCAGACAAAAGGTGGGAAGGGAAATGTAGCGATTGATCCAAGGGTCATACAGCTGGTCAGTGGGAAGAGAAACCAAGTCTCCTGACTTGTGGGCTAGCGCACTATTTTAAGGATCATACTGTCTTTCAGGCACAATTAGGAATGTTCACTAGACTTTCCTGGAAATTCCCCTGGGATGGTGCTAGTGCAAAATAATCCAAAAAGAATTGCAGAGGTCAAGTATTCCAGGCCAGTGGAAGCAGCTGTGCCAGGCTCCTCTCCCCCCCCCCCCCCCCCCACCCCCCCTTTAACAAAAGAAACATAAGCACAAAATTTATATATCCTGCAGATCTTTTTGGGGAGGCACTGCAATTGCACCTTTCACCTGCCATGGGCTTCTGTGATGCCAGAAGAAAGGGAAGCTGGCTCACCGCTGGAGCAGCCAACTGTGGAGAGGGAGGGGGAACTTTGGCCTTGCTGCCCCCACTCCTACAAAGGTTCTAGCACCCTTGCTGTGATCCTTCCCCTGAAGCATCAAGAATGACTGCTGTTGGAGATAGGACACTGGGCATGGGGGCAGTACTCTGAGGTGAGGCCAAGCAGTCTCTCTCTCAGGTGCTTAATTGGCTGGTTCTTGCTCACATGCTCAAGAAGGTAATTTCCTCCTAGGTCAGACTGGTAGTGACCTTGTTTTTTTAGTTGGTTGGTTTGTTTGCCTTCCTCTGCAGTGGTGGGTGCAGTTCTTATGGGTATATCTCAATCAATTTCCTAACACTACTAGGGCCTTTGGGCATCAGTGCACTTCAGTCCCTCCTCTTTTCTGCCTATGACACATAATAGTTTAGTCTCCTGCAGGCAGTAATGCATTTGTCCAATTCAGATTGGTGGGTGTGGCGTGTGGGTGGCTGGGCAGTGTTGGCGGCCTGTAATATACCCAAGGTCAGACTGGATGATCAGAAGGTCCCTTCTGGACTTAAATTATATTTGGCGAGTGGAAAAAAAACCCCACAGGTTCAGCAGCTGCAAAAATGGATTACTATTGCAGAGTACAAAGCTAACCTAGCAAGATCTCAGAAGTAATTTGAGTAATTGTAGCAAAGAGAGAGAGCTAGTGTTTGCCACTGCAGAAGAGAAGTGGGAGAAAGGTCATGGAGAAATGGTGAATTCTAAATTAGCATCAGTAAACCTAAAACAAAAGGAGCTGGAAGAGAAGATACTTCTCAAAGGAGAACTAGAACTAATAGAAAGATTTTAAACTGTCTGATTAAAAATTAACTGACAGCAGTCTGGACTTAGCGGAACATAGGAAAACAGGATGAAGCTGTTGAAAACAAGAACAAGGCAAAAGCTCAGATTAGTGCAACCGTGGAAATTCAGCCCTTGATCTTGAAGAATGAAGAGGCTGAGGATGGAAAAGACAGGAATATCAGCATTCTCAGAGAAACTTGCAATGATAAAGGTTGTGTCAGGCAAAGCTAGTTTGAGTTTACCTGCAGTCGCACAATTGTTATCCATCTGTTATGTTCATATTGAATAACTTCAGAATCAGAAGCAACCTTGGCTTGCTGAACGCACGCCAATTTCCACACTGTATTTTGTGAAGCTTTTCATTATCTGTACTGCAGGCCTGGTGATAGCAGCGCTAGACGCTCGGCAAGTCCTTCTGTTAGTGAATAATATTATGAAAAGGTTCATGAACTAGATGCTGCTGTTCAGCAGGAGAAGACTTTTTTTTTTTTAATTGAAAGATGAAGAGACTGAAAATGAGGGAACTGGGGAATGTATTTGAATCTGAACTTTGTATTTGCAGGGACCTCTGCAAATGAGAAAGATTCAAACAAGTTGTTCCTCTGGGGAACAAGACTACCCAGTGCACCATATGTATTCTCTAATGTCTATTGGGTCATGTTAAATATATGTGTGAGGCAAGATCTGGTCCTAAAGTAATTATAAATAATGTTAACGTTCATATAGCAGGCATCAAAAGGCAAATGGTTTATATTAAGATAAAATGAAGTAGACTGCTTAAGAGGTAAAAGTGTAGAGGGAACCCTGGGGTAAGCTCATAGGAAGAGTCAGGATGGGAGCCTTAAAGTCTACCTGTCCTGCAGAAAAGGAGAGTCCTTTAAAAGGAACTCTATGGTATTTAATGGAATTTTCCCAGCAGAAAAGGAAATAGTCAGTTCCTGGCCAACCCTATTCTTTATTAATTCCTACATCTTGTGGATTGATGGGGATTAACATTCACAGTCATCAGCACCACCTAGCCACATCAACATGCCCATTAGGAAAAGAAGAATTTTGTAAAAACATTTCCTGTTACTATAGAGGGGGAAAAATAAAGAATATGATCATTTTCGCAAGATGTATTTCTGCCTTGTTTGGGGAATGTGCTTCATTAAAATAGAGCTCTTTGCCTTGTAGGGTATGTCTGCTACAGGTGGGAGGTGCGATTCCCAGCTCAGGCTGACCTATGCACACTAGCTCTGCTTAAGGTAGTGTGCTAAAAATATCAGTGTTGCCTGAGGCAGCATGGGCAGCGGCTTGGGCCAGCGGCCTGAGTACATACCCAGGCTCCATAAAAGGTTTGTACTAAAGCAGCTGGCCAAGGATATTTCCAGTGCTACTACTGGCTACATGCTATTATTAGCATGCTAGCTCCAGCAGAGCTAATACACTTCTGTCTATCTTAACTGGGAAACACACCTCCCAGATGCAGGGGAGACATGCCCATAGATACTATACTGAAAGCGTATGGCTATTTGAGTAATTATTGCTGATTATAAGAGACTTGGATAACAAGTCCCTAAACTATGCATGCTGTATATCACCAGTGACAAGCTTAAACAATGGTAGCTTTAAGTGTCAGATGAATGTGGTATTTGAGCAATCCTATTTTTTCATGCTTTTTTCTTTTCTTTTCTAGTTTAAAAACAAACTGGGTTTTGTAGTGGGTTTTCATGATGTCTGTTCCAACTTCATTGTATGTTTAAAAGGAATGTTACTTTCACCCTGGGGATGGGCAGAAGGAGGAAAATTTGGGGACAAAATCGGATCTCGAATACACTGGTGTAAATCCAGAGTAATGTCAGTAGATTGATGTAACTAAAATCAGAGTCTGTCCAATTCTGAAAAGCAAGGTGCTTTTTTTCTGGAAAGGTGAGCTCTGTGCTTTGCTAAATTAACTTAATGAGGATTCTTTGCGCTTAGGGTCCAACTGTGCCCCCGTGGGAATTTATTGGAATGGACCATGCATATCTTAGTTCAGTTTCCTATATGGTAGGGCTAGCATTAGTCTGTTTGGTTCAGCTCTTTTACAGACTGCTTATCTGTGGGCTAAGGCATATCTTCCAGCAGAAGCTTTCAATGATTCACATCAATCAAAAGCACAGACCCAACCCTAAATTCAAAATCAATGTACTTGAGGAACAGGATGTTTCCTGAGTCATTAATGTACAGATTCCAACAGGTAAAATGCTGCTTACTGCAGTTAGAATTGATGCTTTTAATTTTTGAACTGTAAGTTGTAATAATAATATCCAGTACTCCAAATTTCTTTGATGCAAATACAGAATGTGCATTAGTTCTGCTAGCCCCCCAGGAAAATATTCTCCAGCAAAAGAACTGAAATAAAAAATTATTCATTAGCAAATTATTGCCTTTGTGGTGCAGTTCACTTAAAACTTGTGTAACGATCTTGGCAATCCTTATATAAGAAATGAGACCACTCACAGAAGTCTAAGTTTCCTGGATCAGACCAATTATAAAGGTGGTGTGAAATCCATTAACTGTATAATGCAAGAAAAAATCTTGGCATTACTTTAATGTCAGGCCTAAATCTTTTATCAGTTTAAACTACTTCATATCATGCTAAAGTTAAATACAATATGTGTGTGTTTGCATGTCTGTCTCATGTAAATTGAAACAAACTTTCTTTCTCTTACAAGAAGGTAGTATGATTAATTCATAACAATTTGAGTAAATTTTGCTTCTTTTTCTTTTTATGAATGACCTGCAAACAGATTTTCCCCAAATTTGTTTTTGAAAATTGTTTACCAGATAAATTCTTCAAATAAATCTGTGTCTGTAGTTTGTTCACAGGGGGTTCATTGTGAAAATTGGTATATTAAGGTGAAGTAGTTTTGATTGGCTGTGTAGGTCATGTGATGTATATCTGTTCCCCAACTGAATGAATGTAACTCTCAAGGTCAAATTTCAGTGATGTTTGCTATAGCTTATGAATGGAAAATCCACTTTCCTTTGATATTCTGAAATATTTGCTTAACTTTCACTGTTTGGGAAAATATTCTAGCAAATTATTTTGTTTTTTAGGCATATTCATAGAGTGAACCCCAAAGGCTTTACAAATACATTCAAAGTGAATCTGTTTGTAAATTTGAATGATTATCTACCAAAAAACATTTTGCAGTATTTGTCCAGCTGTAAGTGTCACAAATATTTCGTAAAAAAACAACAAGGAGTCTGGTGGCACCTTAAAGACTAACAGATTTATTTGGGCATAAGCTTTCGTGAGGTTTTTACTCACGAAAGCTTATGCCCAAATAAATCTGTTAGTCTTTAAGGTGCCACCAGACTCCTTGTTGTTTTTGTAGATACAGACTAACACGGCTACCCCCTGATAC